>NC_090745.1:46081607-46129107 GCF_036898095.1 Palaemon carinicauda | reverse complement strand
CTGGGCGCCAAGAATAAAAGACTGCTTCAACCTCAGCCCTCCTCATCCACACCCGTTTTTCTTTTACCAGGAAATAGGCCAATCTAACTATCAAGACGCTGGCTGCTTGATAAATCGGTGACGAAGTGTTCATTACCTGAAAAAGCTATATATAACGGATTTTGAGCGAAGCGAAAAATCTATTTTTGGGTGAGATAGCCATGTCGTCCTGATGAAGGTTCCTTCAGTAGCTTCCTAGGGTATATTTAACTACAGTGGATATTCCCAGAGAATTAAACTAAAGGTTATCACAGAATTCTAACTTCTGGTGCGAGTACCCTAAAGGTTTCCCTCTAGGATATCGTATATCAACAGGGGACGCATGTATTAACACACCACATAGCTATCTGCACCCCATATAGAGTTAACACTTCGATATGGGAATGGGCTGAGTAACTGAGGAGCCGTTCCAAAGTTACTCTCATCCGTGGCTACTTTTGGTACTCGAGACGTAAACAAACGGGCGCCATTGCTAAATTGACGTCACGTCCGTCCTCATCCTGAGCTCAGCTCCTACCAATCTCCGCGATACAGTAGGTCAGGGAGGGGCCTGAAAGGCTGAACTAGAATAGACGGGAGGGTCCATCAGAACGACATGGCTATCTCACCCAAAAATAGATTTTTCGCTTTGCTCAAAATCCGTCTTTTGGGCTCAAGCCATGTCGTCCTGATGGAAGTGTACCAGAGAATTAATGTATCGTGGATTTTTTCCCATTTAATCCAAGTGCCAAGGGCTTCGAGCAATATTTTAGTAAATGTCCTTACCAGAGATTCTATGATGAACTGGTTTCCTGCCCCCCTGGCAGGGAAGTCCTGGTGGACAATAGGAATATCTCGAAGTGATCATTGAAGAACTACTCACCTGGTGGAGAGATCATGCTGGTCTCGGACACAGAACAAAGGTTAATATTCGAGTAGGAATATTATCTAGGCATAAGTGAGTATATGACATAAATACTTATATTATTCTTTTAGATCAGACATTAAAGAGGTAAATGAAACTATAACAATCGTATATTTTTTAATAAGGAATAGGAGCGAAAGGAGACGCACATAGTAATAAAATAGACATTTTATTTTTAAGATTGCAGGTCATTATAAAAGTAATTACAATAATGATTATAGAATTTATTCACAGTAATAATGAATAATGTACATAGAAAATGAAAGACGGTGGTCTTGAGTCTGAAAAGAAAAGTTTGCTTTTTAGAAACACAAGTTCCCAGAGGAACGCCAGTCTTTTAAAGTTAAAAAAACACTCCATGCTCTAGAGCATGTGGCACGCATGTAAAATTTCTATGACATTTCACCTTGGTAAAGAACAGTCTATTAGAAACACTAAGTGTCCATTAAATCACTATGTATCACAATAGGGTCAACACAGGCACCCGTGGAGTTAGAGTCCCAAGTAACTCACTGTTCTATGCAGATTTAAGCAGCAGGTTTCGTAACACTACCTGCAGCTACCACGAAATACTTCACTTCGTGCACCTGTTTTGCGTAGTGCTTGAAGAATACGCGCGATGATTTCCAGCCTGTAAAGCTCTTGAGGCTTTCGAAATCCATACTCTGAAAGAAATTCAGAGAATAAGCGATTTTCCTAGGATCGTGACCTGCGGGTGTACTGTCAGGATCCGCTCTGCGAATGAAGTAGGTGATTTTCGCTCTTAGTTGTTTCAGTGACAGGTCGCTACCCGATGTTTCTCCTTTGAAGAGTTGTCCTCCACCGAAGTCTGAAGTTCTTCGAAGATAGACCTTAAGACTCTCCACTGGGCATAGAGAGACATCTTCCTTCAGGGGGCAGATTCTCCAAGGGCCCCATCTCTTGGTGGGTAGTTCATTCTTGGCGAGAAACATCGGATCGGGGAAGAGTGTAAGATCTCCTGTCTCGGCGAATAGGATATGACCCTCTTCTCTTGATAATGCCACTATTTCACTGACTCTGGCTCCCGAGGCGAGAGCAAAAAGGAAGATAACTTTTTGAGTCAGGTCTTTCAGAGGGCACGAATTGTTGTCCAGGCTAGAAGCAAAATGGAGCACCTTGTCCAGGGACCAGGAGATAGGTTTTGGTGGAGGTGCTGGGCGTAGTCTAGTGCATGCCTTTGGCAGTTTATTGAAGATGTCACTGGACAGATCAATCTGGAAGGCGTATAAGAGTGGTCTAGTCAAGGCCGATTTACAGGTGGAAATCGTGTTGGCCGCTAAGCCGTGTCCATGAAGGTGAATGAAGAAGGACATGCAAAAATCAATGGTGATCTCCGTAGGATTTTTTGCCTTGACGAAGGAAACCCACTTTTTCCAGGAAAATTCGTACTGCCTTCTGGTAGACTCTGTCTTGTACTCCTCGAGGAAGTCTAAACTTTTCTTCGAGATCCCAAACCTTTTCTTTGCGGCTAAGGAGAGAAAATCATGAGATGAAGGTCCCTGACTTTCAGTGATGAAGCGAGGACGGTCTACTTCTGTACTTGTTGAGAGAGGACTGAGCCCGGTAGGGGAATCAGGGTGGGCCGCAGCTCCAATGACCAGGGGATACCAATTGCTCCGGGGCCACTTGGGAGCCACTAGGGCTGCTATCCCTTTGAAGGTTATCAGTTTGGATAGGACTTTCAGCAGAAGGTTGGGTGGAGGGAACAGGTAGATCTTGGACCATCTGTTCCAATCCAGGGACATGGCGTCCACCGCTTCTGCCTTGGGGTCCTCGTACGGGGCCACATATCGAGGAAGTTGATTGTTGTTGCTCGTCGCGAAGAGATCAATCTGAAGTTCCGGGACTTGGTGAGAGATGAAGGAAAATGATCTTGCGTCTAGAGACCATTCCGACTCTATTGGGCTTGTCCTTGATAGAGCGTCCGGTGTCACGTTGCGGAATCCTTGTAGGTGAACTGCAGACAGGTGACATTTCTTCCTTTCTGCCAAACGAAAGATAGGGAGAAGCACCTGATTTATCTGGGGCGATCTCGAGCCCTGACGATTGAGACATCTGACTACCACCGAGTTGTCTAGAGTCAGACGGATGTGGATCGAGGGAGGCTGGGAGAGTTTCTTCAGGGTGAGAAGAACCGCCATGGCCTCCAAGATGTTGATGTGAAACGTCTTGAAGAGGGGAGACCATGTTCCTTGAACCTGCTGTTGGTGGGAGTGACCTCCCCAACCCTCCAGTGAAGCGTCCGTGTGGATGTTGATCGATGGAGGCGGGTGTTGAAGATTGATGGACCTTTTCAGGGCCTTTGCTTCTGACCACGGCTTTAAAAGTAAGCGAAGTCTCTTGAGGTCTCTTCGAGCGATGGTTGCGAATCGTCTCCAGACTCCCGCGGCATCCTTTAGCTGTGCGCGAAGCACTGGGTTTGTCACTGAGGCGAACTGTAGAGAGCCGAGAACTTGTTCCTGTTAGCGTCTTGAGATCCGTTTGGATTTTAGAAGCCTTCTGACAGACCCTGCTATTTCCTTCCTTTTCTTCGGTGGAATGGAAAGGCGGTGTGACTGAAGGTCCCAATGGATTCCCAACCATTGGAACTTCTGAGCTGGAGAGAGGCGAGATTTCTCGGCATTTATCTTGATACCTAGATGCTCTAGGAACTGGGTGACTTTGTTGCAGGCTCTCAGACAATCTTCGGGCGATGTCGACCAGACTAGCCAGTTGTCCAGATAGGCCATCACATGGACGCCCTGAAGACGTAGTTGTTGGACGATTGCGTCTGCCAGCTTGGTGAAGATTCGTGGAGCCACGTTGAGCCCGAAGGGCATGGCCCTGAAGGCGTAACTTTTCCTTTGGAGTCGAAATCCTAGGTAGGA
Organism: Palaemon carinicauda; assembly: GCF_036898095.1. NCBI lineage: Eukaryota > Metazoa > Arthropoda > Malacostraca > Decapoda > Palaemonidae > Palaemon > Palaemon carinicauda. Next base: position 46,125,276 of record NC_090745.1, on the reverse strand, counting down.
GGAAGCGTAGTGATTCATTGGAATGTGCCAGTAGGCATCCGCTAGGTCTATGGAGACCGTGTAGGCCCTGTGAGGCAGAAGGGTCCTTATCTGTTGCAGAGTCAGCATCTTGAATTTGTTGTTCGCAATGAACTTGTTGAGAGGGGTCAAGTCTAGAATGACTCTGAGTTTGTCTGAGTCTTTCTTGGGAACACAAAAGAGTCTCCCTTGGAACCTGGTTGACTTTACCCTCGAGATCACCTTCTTGTTCAAGAGCTCCAGGGCATATTCTTCCAGTAGGGGGGTTGACTGTTGGAAGTATTGCTGGAACGATGGGGGTGGTTGAGTCCAGCTCCAGCCCAGTCCTTTCTTGACGATGCTGTGTGCCCAAGGATGGAAGGTCCAACGATTCTGGAATTGGCGGAGTCTTCCTCCCACCGGAAGCATTTCATTGCTTCTGGTGTCCCGAGGGTTTGCCACCTCGGCCGCTAGCTCCCCTTCCTCCTCTGCTTCTGGAGGGACGGCGAGAAGAATCTCTGCCAGAGCCTCTGCCTGAGCCCCTACCTCTGTGACGAAAGGTAGTGGAATGTTGCTCATAGGCAGGGGTGAAGACCGGTGACTGCGACACCACTGGCTTGGGGACCAGTTGAAAGGTCTGCTGTGGCTGTGCAGCCACTTGGGGAGTAGCGGGACTCGGAAACTGACGTCTTGGTTGACATTGCTGGGGCCTAGGCCTTGAGGATTTCCTCTTAGGCTGAGGGCCATCGTCCTGAGAGGACTTCCTCTTTCGAGACATGCCCCACTTGTGGAGAAGGTTTCGGTTTTCCGTGGCAGCTTTGTCCACTATCTCTTTCACCAAGGCGGACGGGAAGAGATGTTTGCCCCAGATGTTGGAGAAAATCAGTCTCCGGGGTTCGTGTTTCACCGTTGCATTGGCGAACACGAATTCTCTACAGGCTCTGCGAGCCCTAGCGAAACTGTACAGATCCTTGGTCACAGTCGCCAGGTGTGACTTAGCAAGGACCACGTAAAAGTTCGGGACTCTGGTGTCCCCGGCCATGAGTTCTAGCTGTGCCTGATGTGACAGCAAAGCGGCGTGTCTCTCCTTGGTATCCTGTTCCCTACGAAGATGATCATTCAGTTGTGGGAGGTCCTCGTTGAACTGACGACCAGCCACATCAGGTTCTAGTTTCCCTAGTTGAAAGGCCTTTTCAACGAAGGGGAAGGTCGCAGTAGCTGGAGCAAGAAAGGTTGGATGCTTTTTGCTCAGCGCTGGCATCTTGGAGTTTGTGAAACCCCGACTCTTCACTGCTTGAGCCAGCATAGCTTGGGCCTTTGCGAGATCGAACACTATCACTTCCTTAGGTTCGGTCTCTTCTTTTGAGGCTGGTTCGGACCTGAGCCGGACGTAACAGTCCGGAAAAGCCTCGAAGTTCGGGAAGAAGTCCACTTCTTCCAGAAGAATAGAGCCAACCCTTTCACTAATAAAGACTTTGCCAGTAGTGACTGGCATGTGCTCGGCGTATCTCCAAGGGTTAGCTTCCTAGCTTTCTTAACAGAAATCTTTTTCGGTTGTTTGAAGCCGACGAGAGTCGTCCGGAATTGTTCCTGAGTCTCTCTCAGCTTCTTGTCCATGAGGGCTTCTAGCATCCTGAAGACCTCTTGAGTGGCCGATGGAAGAGGATCCGGGGTGCGGAAGTCGAAGGAACAGGTTCCTCGGAGTTGCTGGGGGAGCTAGAGCGACCTCGTTCTCCGAATCAGGATATTCAACCTGATCTTCCTCATAGTCGAGCTCTTCGCCCATGAAGTTCTTCTCCGTTTCTTCTGACACCTCCGATATACGTTCCACGTTGTCGGAATCGATATGGCACTCACGCATAGACTCTGCCATGACGATGTCGGGTTCGACCACTATTTGGACGGTGGGAATTTGTTCTCGAGGGATCACCAAGTCCTTGGATGCTTTCGGAAAAAGCAAATCCCTCATATCTTCATTCGGAAGATAAGGTCCAGAGGCGTTCTTTTGGAAGCCTCGCACCCATTTGCGCAGCTTCTCTCTAGCGATGTCCCTTACCTCCGTGGTAAGAGGATCGTTGAACGCTTCGTCAAGAAGACTCTTACAGACTGAACAGTTCTGCTTATCCAAGAATTTAAGGCCGTCTCTCTTGGCGGCGCAGGGGGCGTGGGTCCGGCACGCCTTGTGCCCGTAGAAGTCCGGGCGTTTAACTCCACAGAAGTTATCTCACACTTCGCATACTCCTCCTGTAAAAGAAAGAGATCATGAGTACATGGAAGGCATAAGAATGACTTACATTACTCTGGACTTAAGAATAACTTAATCTATATAGCATATTAATTATATGTTCAAGATTGATGAGCAGGAAGGGAAGTAGATAGACTCATACTTGTGAATCCCGCCCAGCCGGTTACTGTGACCTTATCCGCAGACAATTCCTTAGGACCCGAGGGTCTCAAATGAGGGAAAATCCGTATGGATGAGCCAAGCTAGGCTTTCTTTAATAGAGGCATTGTCCGCAGAGTGTAAAAGGATCTGAGACCGCTCAGAGCCTTGAGGGAGAGGGGAAAATAGGATAAACCCCTTAGTAATATGTAGGTTCCGGCAAGTGACTGCACTGAGATGCACAGAGTATGCTGGAAATGTTGTGATGTGCAATCAAACAGCATAGCCACTATATTAGCTGGTATAACAATACCTATATGGAGGTGGCCAGGCTATCTGGCTGCATCAGATTGACTGCCGGCATGGTGCCGGTAGCCAAGGATGGGGTACATGTCCCTTAGCGCCTCATTAGGGGGCTCCGGTAGACCGACGGCACGCCGGAGACCGGTCCTGCAGGGTGGAAAACATCAAGGAGGACACACTGAGCGACCAAGATGGACAACACCACAGTGGCGACCGCCGGCACAGCGGGGGATCACCGGCAGGGGTGGCGGGCTCCGGCAGCCGGAGGCTGACGTCATGGTGAACCTTAGTTCAACTCATAAGATATATATATAAAGGGCGGATACCTAGAATGCCGGCAATCAATGCAAGCAGGTAGGCGGCAGTAAATATATGGGGTGGGAAGTCGGCGGAATGTCGACGGAAGGCGTAGAGGGGAGGTATCTTATGAATAGAGGTCACCTGAGGTAGTGGCGGCAGTCGCCGGCAGTAGAGGCGGCAGTCGCCGGCAGTAGAGGCGGCAAGGGACCGGCACCATGATAGAGAGAGAGAAAGGTAAGGAGGGAGAGGAGGGGTAATATCCTATACCCCTCCGGCATCCCTCCGGAGAGAGTGCACTCATGATAGGAGTAGGTACTCCTAACATCCGGCGGCAGTGGGCCGGCAGACGGCCGGGAGCCTGAGGTAACCCAAGGGAGGGATAGAGAGCACTCAAAGAGGGGGAATCCTCCGCCGGCAGGACCGCTGCCGGCAACCACCCTTATAGAACGCTATGAAGGGTATGTGTACCAGAGTGGCCAGCTCAGCAGAAGAACAGGGCTAGCCCTACCACTCCACCCAAGGGAGGAGTTGTAGGACTGAGGACAGGGGTGTGTAGGCAGGCCTACACCAAAGGGATAGAGTGGGGAGGGGGAAGTAGGGGTCTTTCTTAGGTGGGTAGACTCTGTATAAGAGAGGCCACCAAGGCAAGGGAGAACACTCCCTAACCTAAGATAGGTAGCACAGATCAGGTACAGTACTAACGTACTGTCCTAAACTATAATAAGCCAGAGTCTGCCCCCATTGCTTAACCTAGATTAGGAGGACCAACTCCTAGGCTAGGAAGGCCTGGAAAGACACATCGCTAATTGCAGGGAGGAAGGAGTAACCCAACCAAGTGCAACTGGGGAAGGGCAGAGCCCTTCCTATGGTCTCAGGCACGACCCTAATGGGGTTCATTCCCTTAGGGTAGGCTGAGAAGCGAAAAATACTCTGGTTGAAGACAAGATTCTCCCTATTATAGAATAAGTTAAAAGCAAGGCTACCCAGAGGGAATTACCCGTAGGTAAGGGGAATAGGAAGCATACAAGGGTTCCTACATTAGGTTAGGAGGGGGTTGGTACACAAACCAACTCAGTCCCTTGTATGGTCCCCAAAGGCGAAAACACTTACATCACAGTAACTAGTATGTTTAACAATGCCAAAATCTTCATAACTTAACTTAGGAACACTTATATATATCATGCAGTAAAATGAGCACTAGGCTAGCCATCTAGTATGGGGTCGGTCAACGACTGTTGTCTAACGAGCGCTAAAACATGATATAATGATTTCCTAGCTATGCAGACTAAATAACTAATAATATTAATTAGTTAAAGGACCGGAGAAGGCTGTTCTGGCTAACTAAATAAAGCATGAAACATGAACAGCGACGCCATCATGGCGCGTCCGGTATTGACACAGCTCCGCCACAAAACACAATATTTTACGAAAAATAGAAGTTACTTTACGGCCAGAGCTTATTTAAACAATACTAGGACCTGGTACTCAACTTTCCAGAAGAAGGCGAGGCTGAAGGCTGCAATATAACGGCGATGTAAGCAGATAAAGAGGCACATGTGAAAAATTCGACTTAGCATAGGAGCTACAGGCGAAAGGATGAGGACGGACATGACGTCATTTAGCAATAGCGCCCGTTTGTTTACGTCTCGAGTACCAAAAGTAGCCACGGATGAGAGTAACTTTGGAACGGCTCCTCAGTTACTCAGCCCATTCCCATATCGAAGTGTTAACTCTATATGGGGTGCAGATAGCTATGTGGAGTGTTAATACATGCGTCCCCTGTTGATATACGATATCCTAGAGGGAAACCTTTAGGGTACTCGCACCAGAAGTTAGAATTCTGTGATAACCTTTAGTTTAACTCTCTGGGAATATCCACTGTAGTTAAATATACCCTAGGAAGCTACTGAAGGAACCTTCCATCAGGACGACATGGCTTGAGCCCAAAAATATGTATATATATATATATATATATATATATATATATATATATATATATATATATATATATATATATATATATATATGTATATATATATATATATATATATATATATATATATATATACAGTGATACCTCTGGATACAAAAGTTTCTGCTTACGAAAAATTCAGGATGCGAAAAGTGATTCGAAGATTTTTATGCCCCAGGATACAGATAAAATTTCAGGATACGAAAACCTTACGAGATCCCAACTCTTCGCCGAGAGTAATTTTAAAAAGCGCGCGCCGCCAGACTTTGAACTTGGGTAGACTCACTTACAGCCTCCCGCTCACCCATTGGTTATCTCCCTACTCAGACGCTAGCTGACGCCATAAGATCCTGCTTTCCTATTGGTCGGCAACTATCCCAGCTTGCCTACGCACGGGCGTTCATCTCTCTCTCTCTCTTTTCATTCCGACCGCGGTATCGTTAACAGACATTGTGTTGTGTGCTTTCGCTTGTTTGAATTTGTGTTAATATACAGTACATTCGTACGCCACGTGTTATCGTTAATAAACTTTCGTTACTGTGCACTGTACTGTATTAGTGTTTTTTGGGCTCAAGCCATGGCGTCCTGATGGAAGGTTCCTTTTTGGTAGCTTCCTTGGGTATAAGACTACTAAGATATTCCCAGAGAATTTAACCACAGGTTATCACAGAATTCTAACTTCTGGAGCGAGTATCTCAAAGGTTTCCCTTTAAGACATCGTAATACAACAGTGGACGCGCATGTCTGAACGCGCCACATAGCTATCTTCACCCCGAACAGAGTTAATGCTTCGGTGTGTAAGGACTGAGAATAGCTGGGAGCCGTTCCACAGCTAATCTCACTCGTGGCTACTACTGATACTCGAGACGTAAACAAACGGACGCCATTGCTCTAATGACGTCACGCCCGTCTTCATCCTTTGTTTAGTAGCTGCCCTACTTAGACGGATTTTCCCTGTGTTAACTTTATCGTTTTGCATCTTCGCTATGTCGTTACCTTCAGCCTCGCCTTCTTCTGGAAAGTTGAGTACAAGGTTCCAGTATTGTTTAATTAAGCTCTGGCCGTAAAGTAAATATTACTTTTCGAAATAATTGCTGTTTTGTGGCAGAGCTGTGCCTCTACCGGACCCGCCATTTTATGGCGTCGTTGTTGTTATGCATGTCGTATTTAGTTAGCCACAACAACGTTTCCGGCATTATATACTAATCGAATACATTAGTTTATTTAGTCTTCATAGCTAGGAACTTTTATATCGTGTTTAGACGCTTTTTATCGGTCATCGATTGACCTCATACCAGTCGGCTACTATAGCCCCCAGGCCAGGAGCCTACATACAAGTGTTCATGCATGATTTATTAGTGATCCTAGACTAAGTTATGAAGATAGTGGCATTATTATTTTACAATACTTTTGACAGTGATGCAAATGTTTTCGCCTTCAGGGACCATATAGGGGATAGGCTAGTCAGTGATTCTTTCTAGCCTAACCTAATGTTAGGACCCCTATATGCTTCCTTCATCCCCTGCCTTGGCATTCCCTCTATTTAGCCTTGATTCCTTTTCTGAGTAAAGGGATTAATTGTCTAATAGAGTATATATCGCCTCTCTGTCCTCCCTAAAGGAATGAACCCCCTTTAGGGCTGCGTCCGAGAGTGAGGTTAGGCTAGCCTACCTCTATGGCTAGGATAGTCTATGACTTTTCTGCGATAGCGATATGTCTTCTTCCTTTCCTAGTTCAGGACTCTTAGCCCTGTTCTAGGTTAGGTTAGGAAGGTTTCTCTGTTCCATGCTGAAACTGTACTCTTGCACCGTTTTAGCTGATCTGCCTGATCTTAGGTTAGGGAGTGTCCTCCCTTTCCTTAGTGGCCGCTCTGGGACAGAAACCCTTCCTGGGAAGACTTCTCTCTTCTCCCTCCCCACCTATCTCTTGTATAGCCTAGCCTATGCTTAGGTTAGTTTATACTCATCTGTCCCCTGTCCTACAACTCCTCCTTAGGGTGGAAGAGTAGGGCTACCCGAGCTTCCTTGTGCAGTCCGCTCTGGTACATATACCTTCATAGTGTCCTATAAGGTTAGTTACTAGTATAGTTCTGCATATGGGAGTCTCCCCCCCCCTCTTTGGGTGTTCCCTAGCCCTCCCTTGGGCTACCTTGCTCCCGGTCCCTAGTGACCCCTGCTCATGGATGTTAGAGCCTGCCTCTATCATGGGTACACCCCCTCAGGGAGGGGGAGGGATGTCTGGAATCCTGATGGTACTTCCTACATCCCTTCCCCCCTCCCCCCTGTCTCTCTCCCTATCCGGGTGCCGGTCTCTTGCCGCCTCTACTGTCGGCAATACCTGCCTCCTACTTGGTGACTCTCCCTAACCTTGCCGCCAGCCCCCCGTGTACCGAGGGACTGCCGGCTGCCGCCGGCTACTACCGATGGCTCTCCTACTCCTATCTAGTCGTCCGCTTGCCGGTCGATCGCCGGAGTGCCGGCATATACTGCCGGCAACCCGATACAGCCTTTACCATCCTTATCCCAGTCACCAACCTGGCATCCTCCGACTGCCGGAGCCGCCGCTCCCTGCCGGCGTGCCGCCGTTGTGCCGGCGGCCGCCATCCTGGTATTTAACTGTCCTAATGCCAGAATCTATGCTGGAGCGAACTCCGGCATGCCGGCGGCTTGCCGGATGCCCCGGAGGCGTCAAGAATACTTGCACCCCCTTACTGTAGCTATCATAAGACTATGATAGCCCTATATCGCAAACAGATAAGCTGCTTCTGCTATTAAGATCAGTACCTAGTACTGCTCTATTAGTGATCATGCTGTCTCTTTGCATTCTTCTAATTCCAGCATGCTATGTGCATCTTAGCACGGCTGGTTGCCAGAAGCAGTTACCTTTTAAATGAGGCCTTCTGGCCCTTAACTGGGAACCGAATGAATTCGATCCCAATCTTGTCCTTGGTTTTTTCCATGGAATTCCAAAATACTTGGAATTCTAGGAAACTATATCCAGTGCCCTCGGTCATTTGGATTATCCAGGGACCAAGCTTATGGTAACCAGCCGGGCGAGATGCATGGAGCATGTTCTCCTTTACTATTTTCATTCTCTATGCATCACACCTTCTTTAAGTTAAAATTAATGATTAATATTAACTTAGTTTAAGAGCCATTCTTATGACTCCCCCATACTCATTTTCTCTTTCTTCCACAGGAGGAGCAGATGAAGTGTGATTTCGCCTTCTGCGCTGTGAAACGCCCGCAGTTTTACGGGCATACGGCTTGCAGGACTCACGCCCCTTGTGCAGACAAGAAAGGGGATTTGAAGTTTTGGAATCCACTGGATTGTACGGTCTGCCAGGCCCACCTAGTTGAGGCCTTCCATAACCCTCCTTCAGCGGAGGTTAGAGACATTTCTCGTGAAAAGCTGCGCAAGTGGGTGCGTGGCTTCCAGAAAAATGCTACCGGACCGTACCTGGCCACCGAAGAACTGAGGTCACTATTGTTCCCTAAGGCCTCCCCTGACTCAGTGGTACCCAAAGATGTGATCCCCACTGTCCAAATTACGGTGGAACCTGATGTGGTCATGGCTCAGTCCATGCACGAGTGTCGTTTAGATTCCGAGGATGATGAACAGATTTCAGACGTCTCGGAAGACACGGAGAAGACGCTTATGGCTCAAGGAGCCGAAGAGGACGAAGACAAGGTGGAGTACACCGAGTCGGAGCTAGAAGCTGCTCCCTCGTCCATCCCCCCTCCTACTCCTACACCGACGGAAATGTCCATTCCGTCTACCTCCTCGACTCCGGATCCTTCTTCTTCAGGTCGATGATTGGATCCAGAGAGCCGAAGAAGATTTCGGTCAAGGATCTCCCCGCTTGCTCTCATGCCAACCCGTGGAGGTATGCAGAGCATATGGTTATTGCGACCGGCAGGATCTTTGTCAGTGATAAGATCGGCACGGTCCCTTTGGAAGATGTGGAGTTCTTCCCAAGCTTTGAGGCCTACCCGGACTGTTACGTCCGGCTTCGTTCCGAACCTGCCTCGAAGGAAGAGACCGAACCTAAAGAAGAGATAGTGTTCGATCTCACAAAGGCCCAGGCTATGCTAGCCTCCGCATTTAAGAGTAGAGGCTTTACCTGCTCTAAGCTTCCGGCTTTGAGCAAGAAGCACCCTACGTACGTTGCACCTGACACTGCGGTTCTTCCATTCTTGGAAAAGGCCTTAGCTGCATGCCTTAAAGCGGCGGAAGAAGGGAAACCCTGCCCTGCACTGGAGGAGTGCAGACCCTTCTCCATCGTGACCCCCCCTGACGCTCGACACTGGAAAGATGTTCAGCATACTTTCGTCGTGGGAAGGCTCGATCCTGACGTCGCCGGACGTCAGTTTAATGAAGACCTCCCTAAGCTCAACGATCACCTCCTTCGCCGGGAACAAGACACGAAGGAGAGGCTTGCGGCATCTCTTTCTCATCAAGTCCAACTGGAAGTTATGGCCTGTGACACTAGAGTACCAGATCACTACATGGTACTCTCCAAATCCCACTTACTGACGGTAATGAAGGACTTGTACCACTTCATAAAGGCTCGAAGAGCCTGTCGTGAATTCGTGTTTGCCGGTGCCACCGTGAAACACGAACCCCGGAGGCTGATTTCCTCCAACATCTGGGGAAAGCACCTGTTTCCTTCTGACCTTGTGAAGGAAATAACTGACAGAGCCGCCACGGAGAATAGGAACCTTCTCCACAAGTGGGGCATGTCCAGAAAAAGGAAACCCTCTCAGGACGATGGACCTCAGCCTAAGAGGAAACCTCAGAAGTCAAAACCCCAGCAACGTCAGCAAAGACGTCAGTTTCCGGGACCCGCTACCTCCCAAGTGGTTGCCCAACCACAACAGACCTTTCAATTGGTCCCCCAACCGGTGTTGTCACAGTCACCGGTCTTCACCCCTGCCTTTGAGCAACCATCAACTACCTTTCATGCCAAAGGTAGAGGCTCGTTCAGGGGTGCAAGCAGAGACGCATCTCGCCGTCCCTCCAGAGGTAGAGGAGGAAAGGGAGCTAGCGGCCGAGGCAACAAGTCCTCGGGACACCAGAAGCAATGAAGTGCTTCCGGTGGGAGGAAGACTCCGCCAATTCCAGGATCGTTGGACCTTCGATCCCTGGGCACACAGCATCATCAAGAACGGTCTAGGCTGGAGTTGGACGCAACCACCCCCAATCTTCCAGCAGTTCTTCCAGCAATCAACCCCCCTTCTGGAAGAATATGTTCTAGACCTCTTGAACAAGAAGGTGATAAGGAAGGTAAAGTCCACCAGGTTCCAAGGGAGACTGTTTTGTGTTCCCAAGAAGGACTCAGACAAACTCAGAGTCATTCTGGACTTATCCCCCCTCAACAAGTTCATAGAGAACAACAAATTCAAGATGCTGACGCTTCAACAAATAAGGACCCTTCTGCCTCAAGGTTCCTACACGGTCTCTATAGACCTGGCGGATGCCTACTGGCACATTCCAATGAACCATCACGCTTCCTCCTACCTAGGATTTCGACTCCAAAGGAAAAGCTACGCCTTCCGGGCCATGCCCTTCGGCCTCAATGTGGCCCCTCGGATCTTCACAAAACTGGCGGATGCCATAGTACAACAGCTCCGCCTAAGAAACGTCCAGGTGATGGCCTACCTCGACGACTGGCTAGTCTGGGCTCCATCGCCCGAAGAGTGTGCAAAGTCTTGCAACGAAGTTACCCAGTACCTAGAACACCTGGGATTCAAGATCAACGAGAAAAAATCTCGCCTCTCTCCAGCTCAGAAGTTTCAGTGGTTGGGAATCCACTGGAATCTTCAGTCACACCGCCTTTCCATCCCCCAGAAGAAAAGGAAGGAAATAGCAGGGTCTGTCAAGCGACTACTGAAATCCAAACGCATTTCAAGACGACAGCAGGAACGAGTTCTAGGCTCTCTACAATTCGCCTCAGTGACAAACCCAGTGCTTCGTGCACAGCTAAAGGATGCCGCGGGAGTCTGGAGACGCTCGGCATCCATCGCTCGAAGAGACCTCAAGAGACGGCTTCCAAACAGACTACGACGCCTCCTAAAGCCGTGGTCGGAAGAAAAGGCCCTGAAAAGGTCCATTCCTCTCCAACACCCTCCTCCATCACTCAACATCCACACGGATGCCTCACTGGAAGGTTGGGGAGGTCACTCCCACCAGAAACAGGTTCAAGGTACCTGGTCTCCACTATTCAAGACGTTCCACATAAACATCTTGGAGGCCATGGCGGTCCTTCTAACTCTGAAGAAGTTATCCCCGCCGCCCTCGATCCACATCCGTCTAACCCTAGACAACTCGGTGGTAGTTCGTTGTCTCAATCGCCAAGGCTCAAGATCGCCCCAGATAAATCAGGTGCTTCTCCCAATCTTCCGTCTGGCGGAGAAGAAGAAGTGGCACCTGTCTGCAGTTCACCTACAAGGATTCCGCAATGTGACAGCGGATGCTCTATCTCGGACAAACCCGATAGAGTCGGAATGGTCTCTAGACGCAAGATCGTTCTCCTTCATCTCTCACCAAGTCCCAGAACTTCAGATAGATCTCTTTGCAACGAGCGACAACAATCAACTTCCTCTGTACGTAGCCCCGTACGAGGACCCCAAAGCAGAAGCGGTGGACGCCATGTCACTGGACTGGAACAGGTGGTCCAAGATCTACCTGTTCCCTCCCACCAACCTTCTGTTGAAAGTCCTCTCCAAACTGAGAACCTTCAAAGGGACAGCGGCCCTAGTGGCTCCCAAGTGGCCCCGGAGCAACTGGTACCCCCTGGTCCTGGAGCTGCAGCCCAAGCTGATCCCTCTCCCGGGCCCAGTTCTCTCTCAACAAGTACAGAAGTCGACTGTCTTCGCTTCATCATCGAAAATCAAGGACCTTCATCTCATGATTTTCTCTCCCTTGCCGCAAAGAAGAGGTTTGGGATCTCGAAGAAAAGTCTAGACTTCCTAGAGGAATACAAGACCGAATCCACGAGACGGCAATATGAATCATCCTGGAGGAAATGGGTCTCTTTTGTCAAGGCAAAAAATCCTAAAGAAATCACAATTGATTTCTGTATGTCCTTCTTCATTCACCTTCATGGACAAGGATTAGCAGCCAATACGATTTCAACCTGCAAATCGGCCTTGGCTAGACCAATTCTATATGCTTTCCAAATTGATCTGTCCAACGACATCTTCAACAAACTACCAAAAGCATGTGCTCGCCTACGTCCAGCACCCCCTCCGAAACCGATCTCCTGGTCACTAGACAAGGTACTCCATTTCGCCTCAAACTTGGACAATGATTCATGCCCCCTCAAGGATCTGACTCAGAAAGTTATATTTTTATTTGCTCTCGCTTCGGGAGCTCGAGTCAGCGAAATAGTGGCATTATCAAGAGAAGAAGGACACATCCTGTTTACCGATTCAGGAGAAGTGACCCTCTCCCCTGATCCGACGTTTCTCGCTAAAAATGAATTACCCACCAAAAGATGGGGCCCTTGGAGAATATGCCCCCTGAAGGAGGATGTCTCTCTATGTCCAGTAGAGAGTCTCAAGGTCTATCTTCGCAGAACTTCGAACTTTGGTGGAGGCCAACTCTTCAAAGGAGAAACATCGGGCAGCGACCTGTCACTGAAACAATTAAGAGCGAAAATCACCTACTTCATTCGCAGAGCGGATCCGAACAGTACACCCACTGGTCATGATCCTAGAAAAGTGGCATCTTCTCTGAACTTCTTTCAGAGCATGGACTTTGAAAGCCTTAAAAACTTCACGGGCTGGAAGTCCTCGCGAGTTTTCTTTAAACATTATGCGAAACAAGTGCACGAAGTCAAACATTTTGTGGTAGCCGCAGGTAGTGTTATGAAACCTGCACCTAACTCTGCGTAGAACAGTGAGTTACTTGGGACTCTAACTCTTCGGGTGCCTATGTTGACCCTCGAGCGATTCATAGTGATGTCTAAAAACACTTAGTGCTTTTATAACTGTTCTTATCCCAGGTGAAATGTCATAGTGTCACACAAGTGCCGCATGCCTTGAGCATGATGTGTTATTTAAAGACTTGCGTTCCTCGAGAACGAGTACCTACTAATCCTGAAATTCCTTTTCAGATTCAAGAGCAAGCCTTTATTTCTATGTACATTATTATTACTGTAAATGAACTTTACTTTTGCTGTAAATTATTTAATTTCTGCATTGTGAAATAAAATTTCTATTTTATTACTTATGCGTCTCTTTCAGCTCCTACTTACTATGAAATACATACTGTCATAGTTTTATTTATTCCTCCTTTCTTATGGTTATGAAGAATTTAAGATGTTTAATCCTAAATTATATTCACCCTGTCTAAGTAAGGTTCCTACACGAATACTTACTTCTGATAACCAAGAGATGAACTCTATACACAGTGCCCAATCACCACTGGTCTAAATTCAGAATGTTCCTATACAAATACCAAACATTCCGCTTCATCTCTAAGTTCTTCAAGTTCTTCTCTCAGGATGAATAGCCCTTCAATACCACTTTGACGTCGGCATAGCCCATGGGAACTTCCTGCCAAGGGGGGCAGGATACTTCGTTCCTATGGTTCTTTATCTAAGATTACTTTGCTGTTTTGTCAATGCCTAGGCACTTAATACTGGGGGAAAATCTACCACGATACATTGATTCTCTGGTACTCTTCCATCAGGACGCCATGGCTTGAGCCCCAAAAACGGATTTTGAGCGAAGCGAAAAATCTATTTTTGGGTGAGATAGCCATGGCGTCCTGATGGACCCTCCCTACTACTTCGTCCAGTTTTGTTCCCACCCTATGCAACTGTATCATGGTGATGGGCAGCAACTGGCTTCAGGATGAAGACGGGCGTGACGTCATTAGAGCAATGGCGTCCGTTTGTTTACGTCTCGAGTATCAGTAGTAGCCACGAGTGAGATTAGCTGTGGAACGGCTCCCAGCTATTCTCAGTCCTTACACACCGAAGCATTAACTCTGTTCGGGGTGAAGATAGCTATGTGGCGCGTTCAGACATGCGCGTCCCCTGTTGTATTACGATGTCTTAAAGGGAAACCTTTGAGATACTCGCTCCAGAAGTTAGAATTCTGTGATAACCTGTGGTTAAATTCTCTGGGAATATCTTAGTAGTCTTATACCCAAGGAAGCTACCAAAAAGGAACCTTCCATCAGGACGCCATGGCTATCTCACCCAAAAATAGATTTTTCGCTTCGCTCAAAATCCGTTTACTATACATAGACTGTATATAACGTTACGTAGTGTATTATATTACGTATTACTGTAGCCATGGGTCCCAAGAATGTTGCCGAAGGAAAGAAGAAGAAGACGATGCTCTCGATGGAGATGAAACTTGAAATCATTAAAAAGTACGAGTCTGGCATGCGTTTAAGTGCGATCGCCAAGGAGTATGGCCGGAATCCGTCTACGATAGGCACCATCCTGAAGCAGAAGGCGGCCATCAAAGCAGCAACACCTTCTAAGGGCGTCACTATTTTCTCCAACAAGAGAACGCACGTGCATGACGAGATGGAGAGGCTGCTTCTTGTGTGGATCAAGGACAAAGAGTTCTCAGGAGACACCATCACTGAGACTACAATTCGCCAGAAGGCCTCCGCCATTTTCGGTGATCTCGTGCGTGCTCAGGCCAAAGAAGGAGCAGGAGAAGGAACATCCCAGCAGGAACCCCCAGAGTTTAAGGCTTCTCGTGGGTGGTTCGAGAAGTTCAAGAAAAGGACTGGCATCCATTCAGTGGTACGGCATGGGGAGGCAGCCAGCTCGGACACGAAGGCTGCTGAAGCCTTTGTTAAAATGTTCGAGGAGTTGACTCTGCAGGAAGGCTACAGTTCGCAGCAAGTTTTCAATTGCGACGAAACTGGGCTTTTCTGGAAGAAAATGCCTCGTCGGACATTCATCACGGCGGAGGAGAAGAGGCTACCCGGACATGAGCCTATGAAGGACAGGCTTACCCTTGCCTTTTGTGCAAACGCCAGTGGGGACTGCAAGATAAAGCCCCTGCTGGTGTACCATTCAGAAAATCCCAGAGCCTTCAAAGCCCACAAAGTCATTAAGGAGAACCTTCCCGTGATGTGGAAGGCGAATGCAAAAGCCTGGGTAACGAGGCAACTGTTCATTGATTGGGTGAATGTCTGCTTCGGTCCGACTGTCCGAAAATATTTGGAAGAAAAGCGCCTCCCTATGAAATGTCTGCTGGTGTTGGACAATGCTCCAGCTCACCCTCCTGGCCTCGAGGAATATCTTCTGGCCGAGTATTCCTTCATAAAGGTCCTGTATCTACCGCCTAACACCACCCCTCTCCTCCAGCCCATGGACCAGCAAGTTATTTCTAATTTTAAAAAATTGTACACGAAGCATCTCTTCAAGAGATATTTCCAAGTCACAGAGAGTACAAACCTCACTCTGCGTGAATTTTGGAAAGATCACTTCAACATAGTGATATGCCTCAAACTCATCGATCTCGCTTGGCAGGAAGTTTCGAGGCGTACCCTAAACTCATCTTGGAGGAAGCTTTGGCCTGATGCTGTCTCTGCACGAGACTTCGAGGGGTTCGGGAAGCCTGGAGGAGAAGCCGAGATCTTTGACGATCCTGAACCAATTCAGCAGTCTGAGGTGGCTGACATCGTACATCTTGGTACGTCCATGGGGCTGGAAGTTAGCGCGGAAGATATCGATGAACTTATCGAGGAGCACCACGAGGAGTTGACGACGGACGACTTGAAGGAGTTGGAGACGATGCAAGTGAGTGATGTTCAAGAGCAGTTCTCTAGCGGTGATGAGGAGGATGTTGCACCTTTGAAAACGGCAGACATTAAGGAAATTCTTGCATGTTTCCATAAAATGGCAGACTACGTCGAAAAGGAACATCCAGAAAAAGTTTATACCAACCGTGCGCTTCAACACTGCAATGACGTTTGCCTAACGCATTTTAGAAATGTGTTGAAAAGTAGGCAGAAACAAGCTTCAATGGATAGTTTCTTATTAAAGAGGCCAGCGGTATTAGTAGGCCAAGACGAAGGTGAAAGTAAAGAAAAGAAACAGAAAAAAGAAAGAGATGAAGAAGTAGAAGGTGAAAGTAAAGAAAAGAAACAGAAAAAAGAAAGTGAT
This sequence comes from Palaemon carinicauda, assembly GCF_036898095.1. NCBI lineage: Eukaryota > Metazoa > Arthropoda > Malacostraca > Decapoda > Palaemonidae > Palaemon > Palaemon carinicauda. Next base: position 46,109,178 of record NC_090745.1, on the reverse strand, counting down.
GAAGAAGTAGAAGAGATTTAGAAAATAAGAAAAACGTAAAGTTATAAAAAAGCAAAAAAAAAAAAATTCAATTTTAAGTTTTATGTTACCGTTAAGTGTTAAAGTAATTTTTTCTTTCATTTTATAGTTTTCCATACGTAATGTTAAGTGTTAATTATTTCTGCCATTTTTTTATTTTGTAAAGTTTAAGTGTTAATGTGTTAAGTGTGTAAATTACTGTACGTAGTCTGTCACTTGTTACGTTTTCTGCCTTATGCCATCCTCCTCTGCCGCGACTTCGCTATCGGACATCGTCTCAATCAAAAGGTAAGTTTCAACTTTTTTGTTACACTAATTAACTGTAACCTTTTTTTCAGAGTGTACAGGTACAGTATCAATCATTAATTTAGGTGTACGTACAGGCACAGTAACAATACACCTTCACTGATTTAAATGCTTTACGTACATACAGTACCGTAACTTTTATACAGTACGTACCGTAGTAAAGAAAACGGACCGTTTTCTTTAGGCTTGGGGGGGGGATAACTTGGCTATAACTACATTATTGAATAATCTCATAGTGGTTTCTGGAATGGATTAGGCTGTTTTTAACGGTTGTGTTAATTATTGAATGATAGAAATGGCTGCAATGCATGTTTATTACTACAGTTTAGCATGTTTATGAAAGAAAAGGTGACTTTTTATAAGGCTTGGAACGGATTAGGCTATTTACATGTAAAACGCGACTCAGGGTACGAAAATATCAGGGTACGAAACCGCATCCTGAACGGATTAATTTCGTATCCTGAGGCATCACTGTATATATATATATATATATATATATATATATATATATATATATATATATATATATATATATATATATATATATATATATATATATATATATATATATATATATATATATATATATATATATATATATATATATATATATATATATATATATATATATATATATTTGGGCTCAGGCTATGTCGTCCTGATGGAGGGTCCTTCGTTAGTAGCTTCCTAGGTTATATTTGACTACAGTGATATATCCCAGAGAATTTACCAAAGGTATCTAGAATTCTAACTCCTGTAGCGAATATCCCTTAAAGATTTTTTAAAAAGAGTTATCGCATAATATCAGAGGACGTATTCTTGACACATCGCATAGCTATCTACACCCCTAATAGCATTTTCGCTTCGAGAGGGAAGTGGCAAGAATATAGGAGAGCCGTTATTAAGGCAACGCTCTTACTGTACTGTAAACAGGCGCCACCCCGCCACCGCGTGGCGCCATCTAGCCATTCTTTCCCTTGTAGCTTTGCTGACCGGTGTTTATCCCGTGTTATCTCTCGCTATCTTGGACTTATTTCGTTGCTATGATGTCTTCACCAGCCTCATCTGCTTCTGGAAAGTTAAGTAATATCTTTGAATTGTGTCAGTTTTACTCTTCGATTAAGATCGTAATTAACGTAACAAGAGTTGTTGCCAGCCGGATGGCGTCATGGACGCGGTCGTTCTTTCTTGTACATTTAGTTAGCCAGAACGACTTTCCCGGCATCGCTTGCTTTTTAACTTTAGCTATATAGCAATTTATCTAGGGATTCTTATATTTTGCCCTTGTTGTCGTGGATTTGGCTAATTATGATCAAGCCTCATAAGTGCTAGGCTTCCTAGCCTAGGCACCTTCACACTTCATACATGATATAACCTTCCTGGTAAAGTTTTATTGAAGCTCAGGCAATATTTTATACATTTAAGATATTACTGCATAAAATTTTCCTCTTCCAAGATAGTATACGAGAGAGTTTTGGTGAACGATTCTTATTGCTCCTAGGCTACTAGCCTAGGGGCTTTAGTTCACTTTCATACATGTCCCCAATTGCTCTTGTATTGTCTTTTAAGGGGAGACTGACACCTCCTACACCTTTCAAGCCAATACCAATATCCTGGTGGGATTTAAGATCAATTCCTCTCCCCTCTGACTAGCCTAGGCTATCCTCGATTAACTGAGTTCTGGCAAATCTTTACTGGGGTGTTTCGTTTCTTTCTCTTAACCACTGAGTCGGTTTTGAGCTTAGAACGGGACATCAGAGTAGAATGTCTGTGTTTGGCATCTGTCTGTCTTGGTGAAATGACTTCCCAAGGCAGGTTAGGTTGCCTTTAAAGGAGGCTAGACCTCTCTAGTCCATACCCTGGAGGTCTTATATGACAATTCCTCCTCCCATGGCCTAGCAGACAGTCCTGTGCTGGTAGATCTTAAACAGAAGAATTGATTTCTTCCCCTGCTTAAGATCTCTGGTACGAGATTCTGTTCCCTTTTGAGATTGTATCCTGTGTGCCGCCTTCTCGCTTAGACTAACCCAACCTGCTGAATTGAATTGTCCAACTATGAGGTCGTCTACTATGGGATCAGAATCGCTCAGGTCGGTAGTGCCTTCGGGTATTATCTCACCTATAGGACCCTTGCCCCTCCCCTGCTGTCCCTTTTGTATTGGCCTAGCCATCACACACCCTGGCCGTCATTCTACATTCGATCCTATGGGTAGTCTGAAGAATTGGCCTGAGGTTCCCTGCCTGCCGCCGGGGCTGAGCCGGTTTCCGGCAGGAACCCTCATCTTTCTTAGAGTGTTCTTCAGTCCTCCCTTGGACTGCCTTCCATATCCATGCTACCAATATGGATGGGATATGGTTGGATGGAAGCCCGAAGTTAATTCCCCCTTCCATTTGAACCTTCATTCCGGATGTAGGCTGGCAAGGCTGAGCCTTTGCCTTCCTCCATCCTTTCTTTTCCTTTGCCTTTCCTCATCCTAGGCCGACTGCCGGCAGCTCATAGCTGCCGGCAGCCATGTTGGACGCCTGTCTGCTGGCAGTTAGCTCTGCCGCCACTTGCCATGTGCGTCGCTGATCGACGACCCAACGGCAATAGGCATACTCTGACTGGCCGCCGGAAACTATGTTTTCTGCCGGCGGCCGGCCACCCAAAGTCCAGACATTTAACCGCCGGCCACCCAAAGTCCAGACATTTAACCTCCGGCTGCCGGCGGTTCTTACTTGATAGAGGGATCCTTTGGCTGCCGGCGGCTGAGTAACTGCCGGCGACCTGCCGCCCATCATCCTGAAGGCAATGCTTATCTTCAATAGCCCAGAACATGCCGGCAGGCACGGCAGCACTGGCGGCATGCCACCGGCAGTCAGTGCTGTAGCCCATACTATTTTTTCCAACCTACAAAGTGCTTCATGGGTAGCCTATTGTAAGACTATCACATTTAAGAGAGCGATTCTCTCTGCATTTTAATGCTTAACAACCATTACCAAACCCCCAATATTGAATCTAGAAGACAGTGTTAAGAAGACACTTTATATCCAAGGATATTAGCTTCCCTTAAATTCGTTAAGAATTTAGTATTCAATATTGAAGGAGGTCATAGCAATGGGCTGGACAGGAGACACAAGTAGGTGTCTTTTCCTTTTTCTAGCTTACCCTATCCGAAGCTAAATATTATTTAAAATATGCATGGTGAAATCTGAGAATTTCACTGAATACTTATATGCTTTTCTTTCTTTACAGCACGAGCATCCTGAGTGCGGGATCAACTTCTGCAGGGTCCGCAGCAGGAACTTCTGCGGCTATGACATGTGCAGGGCCCACGCTCGCTGCGCAGTCACGAAGGGATCTCTTAAGTATTGGGACCCACAGGTATGTACCGTTTGTGACAAACTGGTAAAGGAGGGTTTTGATGATCAAAAGTCTACAAAGTCAAGGGATGCAGCAAGAGAGATGCTGCGAAAATGGGTCAGGGGTTTTCAGAAAAACACCTCTGGCCCATACCTTCCTAATGAGAGGATGAGGGACTGTCTGTTCCCTAGGGCATCTTCAGATGCAATCGTTCCCCATGCTCAATCCGAGATTCCCCTCGTCCAGATTCCGATAGAATCTGTTGTATCGGATGCCTTGAAGGGCATCCAACTAGAGGACATGTCGGTTGTCTCAGAGGAGACTGAACATAATCTCCTGGTAGAAGAACTGGAACAGGAGAATGACGTACCCCCTGAAGGCGAAACAGAGAAAGCCGAAACGATTTCGGTGTCTTCAGCTACGGTGGCCGAGCCGGTGCCTTCGACTTCTTCTTCTGCCCCCCAGTTAGACTCAATCACGAGTATGTTGCACTCACTTTTGTCCATGTTCCAGGACATGCAAAAGAAATCGTCTGAGAAGGAAGCTTCTCTTCGGACGGAGATGAACCGGCTCGTGGCAACGCGTTTAGCCCCGAAGAAGCTAAACATCAAGGATCTTCCTGCCTTCTCTGACGTCAATCCTTGGAGGTATGCAGAGCATATGCCGATGTCAGGGGGGAAGATCTTCTGGCCCAGCAAAGGGTCCTATCCGTATTGCTATGTCCGCCTGAGGACGGAACCTTCGTCCAAAGAGGAGACAGAGCCAAAAGAGGTCATCGTTCTTGACCTCCCCAATGCCCAGGCCTTATTTACCAACACCTTGAAAGAGAGGGCTTTTACTAGCTCCAAGGTGCCGGCTCTCAGCAAAAAGCACCCTTCCTTTATTGCTGATCCCTCTCATGCCTTTCCCTTTATGGACAAAGGGTTTAAGGCACCTTTAAAGGCAGTTGAGGCAGGGAAACCTTGTCCTACACTCGAGGAGTGTAGACCATTTTCCCTCACCTTCCCATCGGATGATGCGGACTGGAAAGATGTTCACAACACTTTCACAGTCGGGAAGCTGGAGGCAGACATTGCCGGACGACAGTTCGGTGAAGACCTCCCGAAGTTGTCGGACTTTCTCCTGCGCAGGGAGCAAGAGACAAAAGAACGTCTTGCCGCCTCTATGTCTCTGCAGACGGGGCTAGAGACAATAGCATGCATTTCAGAAACCCCAGACATGTTCATGGTCTTCGCCAAGGCTCATTTGGCGACGGTCACCAAAGACCTGTTCAATTTCATTAAAGCCCGAAGGGCTTACAGGGAGTTCGTGTTCACCTCGGCTGCGGTGAGGCATGAACCTAGGAAGCTGATAGCTTCAAACATCTGGGGAAAAGACCTCTTCCCAAGGGAAGTGGTCAAAGAGGTCGTGGACAAAGCCGCAATGGAGAATAGGAATCTCCTCTCCAAGTGGGGATTGTCCTCCAAGAGAAAGTCTTCCGCTGAAGAGGGTCCCCAGCCAAAAAGGAAGACGAAACGACCAAGAGTGCCCTCTCATCCCAGGCAACAACAACAGCTTCCCATGGACACGGTGCAACAGACGGTAGCACAACCAACCACCACCTTCCAGCTGGTGCCCCAGACGGTAGCGACACAGTCGCCCACATTCACCCCAGCTTTAGGCCGAAGTCTAGAGGTTCCTTCCGAGGATCCTCAAAACACCCCTCCAGAGGCAGGGGCAGCAGAGGTGGACGTGGATGTGGCCAAGGAGGTAAATCCTCCAACCAGAACTCAAAGTGAGATGCTACCGGTAGGAGGGAGACTTCTCCTCTTTCGAGATCACTGGACCTTCGATCCCTGGGCCCACAGCTTAGTTAAGAATGGAATAGGGTGGAGTTGGAACACAACTCCACAAAACTTCCCTCAATTATTCCAACACTCAACCCCCATATTGGAAGAATATGTTCAGGAACTCTTAAACAAGAGAGTTATAAGGAGGGTGAAGTCCATCAAATTCCAAGGAAGGCTATTTTGTGTTCCGAAGAAGGACTCAGAAAAGCTCAGATTCATTCTGGACCTATCACCACTCAACAAGTTCATAGTGAACTACAAGTTCAGAATGCTGACGCTTCAACACATAAGGACCCTTTTGCCCAAACAGGCATATACAGTCTCCATAGACATGACGGATGCGTACTGGCACGTTCCAATCAACCGTCAAGTTTCCCCCTACCTAGGGTTCAAACTACAGAAAAGACAGTACGTCTTCAGAGCCATGCCCTTTGGCCTAAACATAGCTCCAAGGGTATTCACCAAGCTTGTGAATGCAGTCATTCATCAATTACGCCTTAAAGAAATTCAGGTGGTGGCCTACCTGGACGACTGGCTGGTGTGGGCAGCATCCAAGGAGGAGTGCACGCAAGCCTCCAAGGAAGTGATCCAGTTCCTGGAACACCTAGGATTCAAGATCAACTTGGAAAAGTCTCGTCTTTCTCCAGCTCAGATGTTCCAGTGGCTGGGTGTCCACTGGGACTTGCAGTCACACTGCCTTTCCTTTCCATCAAAGAAGAGGAAAGAGATAGCGGGATTTGTCAAGAAACTCCTTCAATCCACCTGGATATCAAGAAGGCAATAGGAGAGTGTGTTGGGGTCCCTCCAGTTTGCCTCAGTGACAGACCCAGTATTGAGAGCACAATTAAAAGATGCATCAGAAGTTTGGAGAAAATACGCATCAAACTCTCGAAGAGATCTAAAGAGACCTATACCAAATCGTCTGCGATCCCTACTCAAGCCATGGTCAGAGGTAAAGAACCTGAAGAAGAAGGTACCCTTGCAACCACCTCCACCGTCAGCCACCGTTTACACGGATGCCTCAAAGGAAGGGTGGGGAGGCCACCCTCATCATCGGAAAGTCCAAGGAACCTGGTCTCCCCTCTTCAAAACCTTCCACATCAACTTTCTGGAAGCCATGGCAGTTTTTCTCTCACTGAAGAAACTGAAACTTCGCTGTTCGATCCACATCCAACTGGTTCTAGACAGCGAGGTTGTAATGAGATGCCTAGATCGACAGGGCTCGAGATCGCCTCAATTAAATCAAGTAATACTGGCCATCCTCCGACTAGCGGAAAAGAAGAGATGGCACTTGTCAGCAGTCCACCATAAAGGATTCCGCAATGTGATGGCGGACGCTCTCTCCAGGTTCAACCCAGTAGAGTCAGAATGGTCCCTAGACGCAAGATAATTCTCCTTCATCTTACGCAAAGTCACAGGACTGCAGATAGACCTCTACGCAACGAGCGACAACAAGAAGCTACTCCGGTATGTAGCCCCGTACGAGGATCCTCTAGCGGAAGCGACTGATGCGATGTCTATAGATTGGAACAGATGGTCCAAGATATACCTGTTTCCTCCAACCAACCTTCTGCTGAAAGTCCTCGACAAGCTGAGATCATTTCACGGGACAGCAGCGATAGTGGCCCACAAGTGGCTCAACAGCGTTTGGTTCCCCCTAGTAACGGAACTACGCCTGAAGCTGATCCTGTTGCCGGATTCAGTTCTGACTCAGCAAGTGCAGAAATTGACTGTCTCAGCTTCATCACAGAAGTCCCGGAACCTTCATCTCATGATTTTCTCACTTTGGCAGTCAAGAAAAGGTTCGGGATTTCAAGGGACAGTATTGACTTCTTAGAAGAATACAAGTCAAAGTCAACAAGAAGACAATATGAGTCTTCCTGGAAAAAATGGGTCGCCTTTGTCAAGACAAAGAAACCTAAGGAGATTTCTACGGATTTTTGTTTGTCCTTCTTCATCCATCTCCATAAACAAGGTCTAGCAGCCAATACGATCACTACCTGCAATTCTGCCCTAACCAGACCAGTGCTTTACGCCTTCCAGGTAGACTTCTCTAACAAAATCTTCAATAAGATTCCAAAAGCCTGCGCTAAATTTTGGTCCGCAGCCCCTCCAAAGCCCATTTCATGGTCTCTGGACAAGGTTCTTCACTTAGCATCAACTCTGAACAATGAAGATTGTTCTCTAAAGGACTTGACTCAAAAGGTGATATTCTTATTTGCACTAGCCTCGGGGGCCACTAGCCTCGAGGGATGATGGCCACATTCAGTTCACAGACTGTGTAGAACTGAACCTCTTTCCGGACCCAACGTTTCTCGCCAAGAACGAGCTGCCCACTAAGAGATGGGGTCACTGGAGAATCTGCCCTCTGAAGGAAGAATCATCCCTCTGCCCAGTGGAATGCCTAAAGGTCTATCTTCGTAGAACTTTAGACTTTAAGGGAGGTCAGCTTTTCAGGGGAAAAACATCAGGTTCAACGTTATCCTTGAAATAGATAAGGGCAAAAATCACCTATTCTATTCGCAGAGCGGATCCAGACAGTACACCCGCAGGTCATGATCTGAGGAAAGTTGCCTCGTCTCTAAATTTCTTTCAGACTATGTCGTTTGAAAGCTTTCACGCTTATACTGGATGGAAGTCATCCAGACTCTTCTTCAAACACTATGCGAAGCAATTACAGGAGATAAAAGATTTTGTAGTGGCAGCAGGTAGTGTTCAAAAACCTGCCGCCTGATTTCTGCGAAGAACAGTGCACTATTTGGGAATTTTAGTGGAGGGTGTACATGATAGACTGCTAAGGTATATCATGTTGAGTGATGTGTCTAGTGACGACACTATAGACTGTTCTAACTACACAGGTGCCATTAAGCATAATAGACTAACACATGTGCCATGCATACTTATATGAAATAGTGTTCTTAGTAACAACAGAATACATAGTGAAATTTTTTACATATTTCCCATAGAGTGGCTTGTGTTTCCTTTTCAGGTGAAGCTTATTATATTTCTGTTATTACTAATTATGCTTTCATGCAGATTCATTCAGCATAAAATGTAATTGATTGCCACAACCATGATTTCTATTTTCTATTTGTAATAAACAATAATAGGAATCTTTGTGTCTCATTTCGCCTCAAATATTCTAAACTATAAATAAAAGTCAGAGCGTCTTTTGATCCTATTGATATTTAGGAAAACATTGGGAACTAAGGTTATTACTGTTCCAAGCAACCAGGTAAGGACTGATTGTACTAAACTGTTTATCTTACTGAATTAAGGTTTCCTACATCTATATAAACCTGTCTGTCTCTATTAACAACAAGACTCTGGAGGTTTCAGTAACCTACACAGATCAAGACCATCTAAGTAAAAACTATGCTTTATGTATATGAGGACATTAATATACAAACTGTTTGCTAGTCTGTTCCTTGAACTTACAATCCTCGGGCTTTTTCCTAAAGTCTACCCAGACTCTTCCCTGTAGGGGGCAGGAAGCACTGATATAGGCCATGATCAGTTGAATGATGTATAACGGTAACATCAAGTGTCTCTACGTCCAGAAGACCAAAGGAAAATTTATCTCGAGATGAACGGCACTAATGAAAATCCACAGATACATTAATGCTCTGGTAAACTTCCATCAGGACGACATTGCCTGAGCCCAAAGCGAAAAATCTATTCTTGGGTGAGGTAGCCATGTCGTCCTGATGGACCCGCCCTCTTTTTGACAAAAGGATAACGAATCCCTCCCTAATGTACTCTATCTGTAACACCTACAAAGCTACAAAGAATGGCTAGATGGCGCCACACAGTGGCGGGTGGCACCTGTTTACAGTACAGTAAAGTACAGTAAGAACGTTGCCTTAATAACGGCTCTCCTATATTCTTGTCACTTTCCCCTTGAAGCGAAAACGTTATTAGCTATGCTACGTGTCAAGAATGCGTCCTCTGATATTATGTGATATCCCTTTTTAAAAAATCTGTAAGGGATATTCGCTCCAGGAGTTAGAATTCTAGATACCTTTGGTAAATTCTCTGGGATATATCACTGTAGTCAAATATAACCTCCGTTATATACATATATACATATATATATATATATATATATATATATATATATATATATATATATATATATATATATATGCGTGTGTGTGTGCATATATATATATATATATATATATATATATATATATATATATATATATATATATATATATATATATGTGTGTGTGTGTGCATATATATATATATATATATATATATATATATATATATATATATATATATATATATATATATATATATATATATATATATATATATATATATAACATAAGAAGAAAATTTGTAATTCTCTTTATCACAGATGGGCTGTAGATGAACAAGTATATTGGTTCGAGCAAAATTGCTAAAGCACATACAGTCATAGATAAGATAAGTCATTATTATTATTATTATTATTATTATTATTATTATTATTATTATTATTATTGGGAGAAGCAGGATGCGACAAGTCCAACGGCTCTAACAAGGAAAACAGCCCAGTGAGGAAACCAAATAGTGAAATAATGAATAAATGATATTTGAGGAAAAATCAAAATTGTATTTTGAAGAAATTTTAAGTTTCGTACTAAAATTAAAATAGATCATGCATTTGTCAACTCCGAAACAACACTTATGTTAATATGTTAAACAGAAAAGCCTTTGATATAAATTTGAATTTCGGAAGTTCCACCGATTCAATAATCTGATTAGGTAAATTATTATGTTACCTGATCAAATGAAGAATGAAGTATTGAAACCTATGGTGGAGTAGTCAAGACTATTAAAATATAGCGCATAGGTAGTACTACGCAATGTATGGTACAATCGGGGAAGGTCTAAAAGCAAACGATTATCAGATTCAAGATACACCACAAAAACCTAACAGGTTGAAGCTATTAGTCTGACTGCTGAGTCATCCCCAGTCATCATATGGCATTCCCTTTACTACCTTGGGTGGAGGGGGGAATTGGGCACTGATCATACGTCCTTTCCCTTGCCTCTTTCAATCATCATCGACCTTTAAATCTTTAAATAACGACACAATATACAGATGGTTTATGCGTAATATCGCTTGGAATCAAGATTAATACATAATTAGATGGCGAACTTTTGATAAACAGAATGAGATAATGAAAAGTAAAATGTCGATTTGTCTAAATGACAATTTCTCTAAAAAGAAAAGTATTTATCAGATGGTCCTACTAGTATCAATTTATGCATCAGAAAGAACATAATTAGAACATAAGCTCATTAAACTCGAAGAGCTATGGAAAGAATATTGATGGGTGTAACACTAAGAGACAGAAATAGATCAACATGGATACGAGACCAAACTAAAGTAAAGGATATTTTAACATGTAAGAAAAAGAAATGGACATTAAGAATAACAGAATGAGTCCCTGGAGATTACATACGAAGCAGAGGATGAAGGAGAGGACTGCTCACTCTCCCGTACCCGAGGGACGTGGAGAGACCAGGTAGTTATGTCTGGAAATGCTGCTGAGCGTGACCCAATATATATATATATATATATATATATATATATATATATATATATATATATATATATATATATATATATATATATATATATATATATACATATATATATATATATATATATATATATATATATATATATGTATATATATATATATATATATATATATATATATATATATATATATATATATATATATATATATATATATATATATATTCATATAAGCCATATATATTTTTGATACATTAATGTCTGGATTCTCTTGGCGACCTTGGGATCAGAGCCCCAGGTGAAATCACACAAAGACAAGAGCTTGTGACTGGCCAGGAATCGAACCCTGGTCCGGCAAGCTTGTATAGACAGTGACTAAACCAATTGGCCACAAAAATATATATGGCTTATTTGAATATGAAAAACACGTCTAAATGTGCAAAATTTATCATATATATATATATATATATATATATATATATATATATATATATATATATATATATATATATATATATATATATATATATATATATATATATATGTGTGTGTGTGTGTGTGTGTGTGAGTGTGTGTATGTGTGTGAGTGTGTGTAAGTGTGTGTGTGTTGTATAGCCACACATTTTCTCTTTATTACATAGAGGAGATGTGTGTGTATGTGTTTTGTGTGTGTATGTTTAATTACATATGGGTTAACATTCAGGTTTTTTAAATTTTTAAAGGTTTATAAAGACCGCTCATGAATGGCAGAGGCAAGGGACATTGTTAAAACTATCAAGATGGGCATTTCCTTAGAGACTGACTATATATACATATGATCAGGCCCTAAGGCCCCTCTCCACCTAAGATATGATCAAAGGTATATATATATATATATATATATATATATATATATATATATATATATATATATATATATATATATATATATATATATATATATACATAGATAATATATCCATATGTATATAATACTGCATATGTATATATAGGAATATAAAAATATTAACGTATATATATATATATATATATATATATATATATATATATATATATATATATATATATATATATATATATTATTACCATTATTATTATTATTATTATTATTATTATTATTATTATTATTATTATTATTATTATTATTATTATTATTATTATTGTCTATACAAACTAATATTCAAAACTAGTTGGAAAAACAGAATACGTTAAGGTATTAGCGAAGAGAAGAATGGGTGCAATTGACACTGGAAAAGGGAGAGCAGTAGCAGTTGCTAGGGCTTTTTTTCATCGAAAAAGGTCACCATCTTCACAAGGAGAGCCTGAACGCACTCAAAATTGCTGCAATCGCCCACGAATGTCCCTTTCTTGGCACCAAAGGTACGTACATTTGTCATTCCTGATTACATGGCAGTTTTGCAGCAGGTAGGTCATTTTTGAGGTCCTAGTTTGGATGGGAAGAATATTATCTCGTCGTCTACGTAACATAGACAAAAGGGGAGGTCCCCTACGATGCAATCCATGTGTCATTTAAACGTGGCACCTCTATTGGAAAGGGCAAAGCAGGAATAATTGTAAGTACATGTGCTAAATTGGGTGGTGATTGTAGTCTTGGAGATATTTTCTGAGTTCATTATCACCAGGTAATCTTAGAATGTTGGGGTTATCCCTTAAGAGAGAACGTCGTAGAAAGGAATGAGCAGCATCATTGTCTACCAGAAGGCGTTCATTGGATCCTGAATCATGCCAAATGAAGACATTAGTTAATGGGGAGGCCACCTACACAGGCGATGGACTAATTGCACATTTTGTAACCAATGACATCTGGTGAAACATTTTTTTTCAGCAGCAGCCACGAAATTTGAATGGTTGTAGCACAACCTAGGGTCAGGGTAATCTTCAAGTGAATGTTCAGGGTGTTAGTTGAGATGTGGGCATGGGACAACATAGTTGGGTGGAACGCAGCTTTGTCGCTGCCCTGGCATATAACAAGGAGGGCATCAATGTTTTGCAGTCTTTATCTTACTTCAGTCTGCATTGTATGGTAGTCCCCTTCGTCAGGAGTGGAGATGTTGATGGACCTCTTAACACTGGGAAAATGGCTGACCGTAAGGGGTCAACTTTATTCAGCAGATCCTTCATGGGAAGGTTATCAGTATCTGTAAGGCTGACTTACACAGGTTTCGGCAAGTTTTGTACCCAAAGAGCACGAATAGGTCCCTTTCAGGCAGTCTGAAAGTGAGCAATACTGACCATTTCCCAGAAGGTAATTGACACCTTTTGATCACATGTGTAAGTTAGCAGTTAGGTTGTAACTGAGTAGAGGTGAATTCAACTGAATTTAATTAAATAGACTTTGAGCTTAAATACCAGGACTTACGAGCAAGAATGACACAAAAATCGAAACAAAATTAAACCTGAGCTAACAGGCTTACACATGTTGGTTTATTAACCGTGCAAGGAAGAGTGAGTGATAAGATAAAAAAGCAAAACCATTACAGTGTACGAGCATGTATGAAACAAGTGGGTACATGGCTCTCCCCTAAAAATTACATACATGTGAAATAGCCCACCATACTTTTGAGAGTGCACTGGATGTGGGTCATCTGGCATCGGATATGCAAGTTTTATGTGATCCATGGAGACCCAGTGTTGTTAGGCCTCATTGTTGATTAAGAAAGCTTTCGGCTTAGGATAGAAAACATGCATTGCCAAGTGCATATATATAGGTATGTGCTGCTTTGTTTGGGGGCAAGGAGTAAATTTTCCCACAACGGGAAGTAGGCCCTTGAGATTATCCGAGGAGGTTGTAGATGGAAAAAACTCAGCAGGAATGACCAATGGGTTGCCATACACCATTTTAGCTGCTGAGACATCTAGCGTGTCTTAATGAGTGATTATTAGTCCCAGGAGGAGTCAGGGAAGCTGAGTAAAGTAGTTGGAGCCTTTGCAGCAGAACATCAAAGCTACTTTAAGGGTGCGATGAAAATGATCAACCTTTCAGTTAACAGCAGGGTTGTAGGTGGTTGTCTGATGTAGGATGATGGCCAGGAGTTTTGCTAATGATGCCCACAATTGAGAGGTGAAAATGGTACCTCTATCAGAAGTAATATGCTCAGGGATACTGAATCTCGCTTTCTACCAAGAGAGTAAGGCCAATGTATATGAGGTGGATGTTGCCATTTCCCTGGGAATGACTTCAGGCCAATATGGGAAGTGGTTAATGATAGTAAACAGGAAAAGATGTCCTTGAAATTTGGACAAAGGACCAACTATGTCGACGTGAATGCGGGCAAAAATAAGTCAAGGTTGAGGAAAGGTACCCACTCCTAAATCTGTGTGTCAATGTACTTTTAAAGTTTGGCTCTCGGGATCTTTTTGTTGGGCTTCTGCCAAGGCGTTGTAATCTAATGCCAGGTGAATGGCATCCAATGTGTTTCTTGACAGGGCGTCGGCAACGGGACTTGTCGATATGTTCAATTGTATTCCGCCATGACGGAGTGATGTCGGTGTTGACGAGAAGACCAGGAGTCGGACTGTCAAGTGAAGATGTGCTCCAGAGGTATGTGGTCCAAGCAAATGACATAGAGCATACCATCTAAGAAGAGGCGATAGTAAAGGACAGCAAAATGCACCGTCAGCAATTCGTGGTCGAAGGTAGAGTAGCCAGACTCTTCCATGTACAGTTTTTTACTGAAGAAGGCCAATGGGTGTGGCGAGCCGTTGACCACTTGCTCGTGTACTGCACCAATAGTGATGTTGCTGGCATCGCTGGAGAGAAGGAGAGGGGCATGTGGCACAGGAAAAGTGAGAGCATCAGCAATTAGTAGGATATTTTTTTTGCATTGCAAAACGCTGGTTCTTGAAGGAGACCCTTCTTCAAGTGTTTGACTTGCTCTTGAGGTAGGTGTAGAGGGGAGCAAGAGTGGCAGCGATGGGTGGAGGGAAATGACAATAATAGTTGATCCTGCCCAATAATTCTTGCAGTGCTTTGATGGTCGAGAGTGTTGGGAAGTTCTGAATGGCTGCTACCTTCTTAGGGAGGTGGTGAACTCTTTCAGGAGTGATGTGGTGCCCCAAGAATGATACTATTTTGTCGCCAAAGGTACACTTGTAGTACCATACTACAAGGCCATTCTGTTTTAGGCAGACAAGCACAATGCATAGGTGAAGGAGGTGTTCCTCTATGGAGGAAGAGAACACAAGTATGTCGTCTACATAACATACATAGAAGGGGAGGTCCCCTAAGATGCCATCCATGATGTGCTAAAAAAGTGGCCCGAGCATTACGAAGGCAAAAAGAGTAATTGATGGTATATGTACCAAGAGGGGTGGTGTTGACGGTTTTGCGGATGTCTTCTGGGTTCTTGGGCACTGATAATACCACTTCAAGAGGTCGAGCATTGAGAAAACCAATGCTTTATGCAAGTACGATAACATATCGGCGATGTTTGGGAGGGCATAGTGATCTGGTTCTGTCTGCATGTTTAGGCTCCTGTAATCCCCACATGGATGCAGGGAGCCATCTTTTCTCAGGATTATATGCAAGGGTGACAATCATGGGCTTTGAGGCCTTTTGGCATAGGCCAATTTTTTCCCTTTTGGTGAACGTTTGTTTAGCAGCTGACAAATGATCCGGTGCCAGACGGCTGAATCAGGCAAACTCTGGGGAC
The DNA here is from genome assembly GCF_036898095.1 of Palaemon carinicauda. NCBI lineage: Eukaryota > Metazoa > Arthropoda > Malacostraca > Decapoda > Palaemonidae > Palaemon > Palaemon carinicauda. The sequence goes on along the minus strand of NC_090745.1, from coordinate 46,093,467 downwards.
CCTGTTGTCTTGATATGGTGATAAATGAAGTATTTTCCAGGAAAAGTTGACATTTGGCGAAGTTCTGGATAACAGACTTCCGGGTACGATGTGCGGAGGTGGGTATAGGCATCCATGGGTGTGCTGATGTGGAGAGCTAAGTTGTAGGGGCCGGATTGAAGAGGTGACGATGATTAAGAATCTTCATTGACTAACCGTTAGTGAGCGACATCAACCAGTAGATTGAAATGTTAGAATAAATCCGCATTGAGGATTACAAATGTGACGTCAGCTACGAGAAACTTCAAATTATATTTGGTGCTTCCAGCTGAAAATGTGAGGTTTTCGTAACCATTGGTCAGTATCGCATATCTATTGGTAGTTATGTTAGCAGACTTAGATGTCATGTCTTGGAGGGTGGCCTTGTCAGAGGATAACATCAAGCATCAATTTCTACCAAAAATAGCACGCTATGGCATACTTAATCTTTTTTGGCCCCTGACAACCCTTTCCATATATCATCGCAGTAGCCACGAATCAGTGGGGATAGTAGCATAACTGCGGCCGATGAGTGTCAGTAAGTGGCTGTAGAGGTCGTTGGTGTGGGTGTGAGTGGTTGGTGATGAACTTTTTTTTGCTACTACACAACTTCATGGGATGGGCATCTGTGTCCTACCACATTCACCTCACCTTCGGTTGATGTTGAATAGTTGTCCTCTTCATCGGGAGAGGAGCCATGGAGGGAGTTTTAGAATGGGGTGAAGTGGCTACCCATAAGGGCATCGACTTTGGTCATCAGGTCCTATTATTGGAAAAATATTGACATCAGGTATGGCACTGAGTACACGTTTGGGTAAGCCTTATAACCAAAGGGAACAAAGTAGGTTCACCTCACAAGGAGAGCCGTCTGTTACAGATTGCAGGCAAGCGATACTGGTCATTTCCCTGAGGGGGAGCAAAGCCTTTCGGTCCCCCAACTCTTGCTGAGATAGCTGAAAAGTTTGGCTGTACAGACAGCTGGCAATGGCAAGTACTGCTCCAGGAAGTATTTTTAAGGGCGTTGTATGCTACCGTGGTGTCCCATTGCTCGCAAAGCCAATCAAAGATTTCTGGGAAAGTGTCCTTGGGGAGCGCTGTGACGACATAGTTTGCTTTGGTGGTTGAGTGAATAATCCCTTTGATGAAGAACCCGACCTCTGCATATTGAAACCAAAAAAAGTCTCTGTACTCGTGAAGAGCAGTTGTTTTATGGGAATTGGTTTGATAGGAGAGGCAAGGTTGTAGGGCAGCATCATAAAACAGTAAGACACTGAGGGGGAGGGCCGGAGGGAGCTGGTCACTCCACTGGTCACCAATGTGTGAGTGAGCAGTTATGTTGTAACTGAGATTCGAGGTAAAGGAAATTGAACTATAATAAACAGACATCGATCTTAAATACCAGGACTTGCGAGCAATAATGTCAAAAAATTAAAACAAAATTAAAAATGAGCTATCAGGCTTTCACAGGTTGATTCATTAATAGTGCAGCGAAGAGCATGTGATAAAATAAAAAAGCAAAACTATTATAGTGTGCAAGTGTGTATGAAACACTCGCGGTATACTCCCAAGGGTTGTTGAGAGAGCTGAAAAACCCTGGCACACTAAAACCATAAAAATTCATCTTAGCCTGTGAAGGGCATGATCCTCCCTGTGGCAACATGGACAGATAAGTTGTGGTCAGTGAAGGGCATCGTCAGAGGATCTGGAAGATGAAGCAGCAAGCTGGGAGGAGGGCTGGGTATTCAAGTCATTCCGTAGTGATCATCAATGTCATGGAAGTGGAAAAGGAATTTATATGAAGATAACTCCCAAACAGCTATCATTATTCAAAGACAACCCAAGGGGTCACAAAAGGGTGACAGTTACATATGTGTATTCAACAGTTTTCTCAATAAAGGTGGCGATATGATATTGGAATGATAATAGAGTTGAAATTACCTTGTTAATAGCTTTTTTATGTGTATTCAGATAGCGGTTGCAGTGTAAAGGAAAACTTAGATAGGGAATACTTTTTTATTTATATATGCGTTCCATGCTGCACATGCACTGCTTTCTGTTTAATGATTTTCTTTTTGGAAAAAAAAAAAGTAATATGTACCTTAACTAGAGGAGGAAATGCTTGTGCATTTGTCAATAAGAATATCTCCTAGATCCAATGAGAGATTGAACTACTAAAAGCTCAAGAAAAGTAATTCAATTCTAACATAAGAAAAGGAATGATTAGATCTTTACATGTGGCTGAAATATATAGGGGAAATGTATGCACCTTCAAAGTGTTCAGTCATACACCAAATAAAGCTGAGTTAGGGGTCTGTTAGATGACTACACAATAAAGTCTAAATAAAAATGTGCCACTTAATAAGGTAAATTTGGGATGCTGAATAAAAAAAAGAGATGCAATTTACCAACTTTTGTTTAAGATATATATATATATATACATATATATATATATATATATATATATATATATATATATATATATATATATATATATATATATATATATATATATATATATATATATATATATATATATATATATATACAGTATATATATATATATATATATATATATATATATATATATATATATATATATATATATATATATATATATATATATATATATATATATATATACAGTATATATATATATATATATATATATATATATATATATATATATATATATATATATATATATATATATATATATATATATATATATATATATGTGTGTGTGTGTGTGTGTGTGTGTGTGTGTGTGTGTGTGATAAATTTCGGACATTTAGAAGTGTTTTTCATATGCAAATAAGCCATATATTTTTGACACATTAATGTCTGTATTCTCTTACCAACCTCAGGATCAGAACCCCAGACAAAACCACTCAAAGACAATAGCTTCTGACCGGTCGGGAATCCAACCCTGGTCCACAAACCTTGTATCAACAGTGACATACCGCTTGGCCACGAAAAAAGATAAAAGCCGATGACATTTCGTCTGTACTTATACCTGTCTAAATGTGCGAGATTTATCATTAATCGAATGCCAAGTCACAAACATCTATGATGGGTTAGAAAGGTTGATTTCAATTCTAAGTACACTAAAAAACCTGAATTCGACAGCTATATGTACAGAAGAATTGTCATTGACTTTTATCTTTCTTTGTGGCCAAGTGGTATGTCACTGTTTATACAAGTATCATGGACCAGGGTTCGATTCCTGGCCGGTCAGAAGCTATTGTCTTTGAGTGGTTTCACCTAGGGCTCTGATCCTGAGGTCGGTAAAGGAGTCCAGAAATTAATTTATCAAAAATATAGGGTTTATTTGAATACGAAGAACAGGTCCCAATATGCAAAATTTATCATTACTCGAATGCCAAGTCACAAGCATACTAATTAGCTACAATGGTGAGGATAGGTTTATTTCAATTCTAGGTACAAAAAACCTGAATTCAACAGGTATAAGTTCAAAAGAATTATCATTGACTTTTACCTTTCTTTGTGGCGGAGTGGTATGTCACTGTTGATACATGTTTCTCGGAACAGGGTTCAATTCCCGGCTGGTTAGAAGCTATTGTCTTTGAGTGGTTTCGCCTAGGGCAATGATCACAAGGTTGGTAAGAGAATCTAGACATTGATGTATCAAAAATATATGGTTTCTATATAATATATATATATATATATATATATATATATATATATATATATATATATATATATATATATATATATATATATATATATATATATATATATATATATATATATATATATATATATATATATATATATATATATATATATCCCTTTCACCTTAAAACGGTGACAGGGTTAGGGCAGTGCAATGATCAGCAAAGTTAAACCAGTCAAGGCCACCCATACTTTGAGCGACCAGACGGAAATCTTCCACGATTACCAGTCTCCAGTGGGTATCACGGTGATGGAAACCGGCCCAAATCCAGACATGTATATCACAACCTCATCTCGGCCCCCAGTCCCCAATGACTTTGGAACAACTGCCCAAGGTATCAGGCATCTAGGTTCCACTGCAGGGAGTGCTAAAAATCTCTGGACTATAGAACCTTGCAACATACAACGTCAGGACTCTGTCTTGAGACGATCTTGCTGTTTTACTAGAAGAGCTGAAGTAAATAAATTAGGATATAATAGGATTGAATGAAATTACAAGAACTGGAGAATCTTATATAGAATTAAAAGAGGGCCGTATGCTTTGTTTCAGAGGACATGAAAGAAACAAAGAAAATAAAGTGGGTTTTCTTATTAAAAACAATGTTGCAGGTAACATAAAAGAATTTTGTAGCACTAGTGATAGAATTGAAGGATTAATTATCAAACTAAATAAGAAGTATAAATTGAAGATCACTAAAAAGGTATGCACCAACAACATCCCATATAGAGGAAGAAATAGAAACTTGTTTTTAAAGTTCGGAAATATCTCTGAAAAACATAAGACTCAATGCTAATGTGAAAAGAAGAGAGGAGAATCAGCAGTAGTTATATTTGGAATAGGTACAAGGAATGCCAAAGGAGACACACTTGTAAAATTTGCTGAAAGAGACAATCTTAAAACCATGAGCACCTTCTATAAAAAGGACCAGAGAAGATGGAAATGGAGAGGCCCAAATAGATTTTAGTTTCAGTGAAAGACTCAATTTAGTTAAAGATGTTACAGGTTTAAAGAAACTAAAGTCAAGTTGTCATAGAATGATGAGAAGCAAAATTTTTTTCAGATCTATGGAAAGAGAGAGAAAAAATGATTTTAAGATGAAAAATAAACACTCCCGTAATAAAAGAAGAATCTAATGAGTTCAGTTTAGCAATACAAAATAGGTACTGTCAGCCACATGATTAAATAAAGCAAGTAAAGAAGAAATGAACAGTTATTTAAAAAATGTACTGGAATCAGCACAAGAGATATGTTCCTAAACAGCATCAAAGAAATTTACAGGAAAACAGCAAAAACCTAATAAAGAAAAGCTTGGAAATAAGGGTAAAATCCAAGAGAGATGAGATAGAAATAGCAGAAATATCCAAAACAATTTACAAACTAAAAACCCAAGATATTTGTAAACACAATCAGACCAAAATTGAGGAAACACTAAAGAAAGGAAGAATCATCAAATTGATGAAAAGAAGACTTGGAACAGGGTGCCAGAAACTGTTTGCTTTAAGGGATGAAAATTGAAATATCAAACACAATGGAGATGGGATAATAAAAATTACAGAGGATTTCCATACCATACTATACAATAGTGACATAAAAAAATAACTTCACCAATAAAAATAATGAAACATGTGAGCCGGTACAAATTGTAATAGTAGGAGAAGTAAAGAAAGCATCAAAACTCATGAAAAGAGGCAAAGCAGCAGAAGATGGCCTATCATATGATTTAATAATAGATGGAGGAATGATTTATACCTGCATCTTGAAAACTATACTAATTCACAAAATAGGTGACACAAAACACTTGAAAAATTACCACCCAGTAAGTTTACTCTTTGTAATATATAAAATGTTTACAAAGATTATATTAGGCCGAATAGAAAGACTGCTGAACTATTCAACCATGAGAGCAAGTAGGCTTTAGAAGTGGGTATTCAACAACTGACCATATCCATGCAATTAAACCGTTGAATAAAAAAGTATGACAAACCACTAGGTATGGCATTTATGAACAATGAGAAAGTTTGATTCAGTCGAAACATCAGCAGTAATGAAAGCTCTTGAAAAGCAAGGAATAGAAGAATTTTATTTTAGAACACTTGAAGATAAACAAGGAATAAAAGAATCTTATGTTAGAACACTTGAAGACAAAACGCTTGAAGATATCTGTACAGAAAGTACAGCAATCCTAAAACAGCATAAAGGTGGGGAAAAAATTCTGATCGATAAATGAGTTACACTGGGAGACCCCATCTCTCCTGAATTATTCACAGCATGCCTAAAAGATTTTGAGAGTTTAGATTAGGATAATTTTGAAATTAATATCAATGGGAAATACCGCAACAACTTAAGATTTGCAGGTGACATAGTTGTGTTTAGTGAATCATGAGGAAAATTACAAAAGATGATAGAAGATTTGAAATCAGATATATAGGAATGAATATGAATATGAGCAAGACTAAGATAATGTTCAATGAAAATGCAGAGAGACAGCAAATAGAAGATATGGACGAGACTCTAGAGGTTGTTATGAATATGCGTTCTTAAGACAGACAGTAAGTGTTTTCACATGACATGAGACCAAAATTTGAAGAAGGATAAGCATGGTATGCAGATCATTTAGTAAAGAAAATGAGATTATGAAATGTAAAATGCCACTTTCTTTAAAAAGAAAAGTATTTATGTGACAGTCCTACTAGCATTAAGTTCTCTGGAATGTAAACTGAAAGCACCCAACAGAAATGTAGATAGAATATCTAGGTTAGATACAACTAAGCCTCTAGATGATGAACACAGAAAAACATTTCCAACTGAATGTAGGAATCAGTTTGCAGTCTTAAAGACTTTAAGAGACAAACAGCAGATAATTGAGGAAGAATGGTGTGATATTAAGAACGTATATCAGTCTGCTGGTAGGGAAGTTTTGGGACATGCAGGTGGGGAAGGCTCCTCCTTGAATGGGTGCCAATCGTAAAAAATATTTCCCAAAAATACACTAATCAAGACACGCTAATGAAATTTTCAGGCATTATTAGCACTATAATAAGGCATATTCTCTGTAAGTTTTATCATCCTACAGGGAAAATAAAGGATTTTATGAATAAAAATGTGAAAATCGGAGCTAGCGACCTAAATGTTATTTGGTGACCAGTGAGAAACTACTGTCTTGAATTGAAATTTCGTTCTATAGGCATGTTTCTTTATCCACCTGGAACAAGCACACAAAGTTTTATCAAAATCGAACAGTAAATAAGCACACAGCAAGAAAAAAACGAGCAATAACTTTAGTGAAAGCCAAGCCGTTGATGGTGGGAAACCTAGAAATAAATATTCACCAAAAATTAAAATATCGATTTAGGGAAAAACCTTCTGTGTTTTTGTAGGTATTATGTCACTTGATAGCCTAAAACATCTAAATATTATATTACTTAAGGCATAAGAGCAGGACAAGCAAAGAAATACACCCCTCTCCCGAAAAAGAAAAAACGAGAAATTACGATGTTTGTCTGATGACAGAAATATTGGATGTAAAATCATAGTCACCCCTGAGCTCATTTTCTTTGATAACACTGATATTAGAAAACGACTTTGAACAATTTTTAAGAGGTAAACTATAAAAATTAGACAATTACTAATGATATTTCTTATTTTTGCTATGAACATAAGGGGGGCGTTGATGACCATGGGGGGCATTATAGAGGCTGGAGATGAATTCTACACATATCACGGCCTTCTGATAGGCAAAAGGAAGACTTTTAGCAAAGAAAAAAAATTGGCAAAAATCGGCCTTGTAAGGTGGAGACTACCCTTCAAAGGAGAAAGCTTAGTATTCCAGTTTTGATATTGAGATCAAAAGAAAAGCTAGGGATGAATGGGGAAAATATTTAGACAAGAAAGCAGACAAGGTTGACAAAGCTATGAATTTAGGGAGTTAATATGTCGTTAGAATTGCTCATAGAATTATTGATAAAACCTCCACCAGGGCAAAGAAGAAATATATGCCCATAAAAAATAAATAAATAAATAAATAAATAAAAAATAATAGATATGTCTGTTATAACAACAGAAGATGAAGAAACGTTTCGTTGGATGGAACACTTTGAAATCGAAGTTGTCTTAAAAAAAAAAAACAGGAGATAGAAAACCCCTGGGTACAATGGAATAGCTACTGAGATGATATTGGCCGAAAATGAAGTGCCCCCTATAATACTTACAAGATTATTTTGTAGAATGTAGCGTGAAGAGGCAAAACCTGATGAATGAGAGCTAGGTATGTTGGTGAAAAAAAAAAAAAAAAAAAAAAAAAAAAAAAAAAAAAAAAAAAAAAAAAAAAAAAACCTGACTGATTCCAATAATTACAGAAACATCACACTTCCGTCATTTGTCATAAAAATATATATTGTGCTAATTCTAAAGACACCAGAGAGGAAGATTGATAAATAACTGGGAGATGGAATAAAGGGATTTAGGAAGGATGTAAGTTGTACTGACCAAAATGTCATTTTGAGACATATTGTAAAGCAATATGTAGAACACAGAAATCCACTTTTGAGGGCCTTTATTGATGATGAAAAAGCCTTTGATAGCATGCACCGGCACAATTTGTGGAGAGTCCTTTATTATTATGTAAATTTTATCATGTGGGGCCATATCAAATGAATTACCATTGAACAGTGGAGTACTCCAAGGAATGCGATTTTACATATGTTGTTCATCCCTCTCATGGATTTTGTAATACATAGAACAGTTTCAGAGGGTGGAGAAGGATTGGAATGATTAGGCAATAGGAAATTAGCTAACCTAGAGTATGCTGATGATGCTCTCCTTATTTGCAGAACACCACAGGATTTGCAATGCTTACTTACCAGAATGTTTGAAATATTTCAGGAGGATAGGCTCTAGATAAATAAAAGAAAGATAGAGATAAAGAGAATGTGATAGGCAATGTAAAAGGAAATATTATTGGAAGGAGAAAGGATTAATAAGGTCATTTACATGTTTAAGAACTATGATATCTAATACAGGGTCTTTAGAATTGAAGTTTAATGAAAAATTGAAAAAGGCAAATCAGACAATGGCTAAGTTAAGTAAAATTTGGAAGTCAAATCGTCTAAAATATTATATGAAAATCCACCTATATCTCAGTTTAGTGAGATCAGTATTACAGTACGGGCATGTGTCATGGTATGGCAATGAAACAATATACTACAAACGGTGAAGATTTGAAAACAAAGCCCTCAGAAGAATATTGAATGTTTAATGGCAGGACAGGATTTGAGATGAAACTATAAGAGAGATTACTCGAGTGCCATATGTGGGTGAGATTATGGTGAGGGATAGATGGAGAGGGTTTGAGCATGCTTTTCACACTCCCCAAGAGAGCTTAGTTCACCAAACTTTTAACTGGAATCCAAAAGGCACTAGTGGAATTGGAAGTCCCGGGCCACATGGCTAAGGACTATGAAGCGTGAAGTAGGAGATGATAAATGGAGAAGTATTGATTCAAATACTCAAGATAGAGATGACTGACGAAATATAACAGAGGCCCTTTGCGTCAATAGGTGTAGGGGGATCTGATGAGGATGATGCACTGGAGTACCAGAAATAAAGCTCATATAGACCTATTTCAAATCTATCCTTTGTCTCAAAAGTGCTGGAATATGTAATTCTTGAACAACTAGTCAGCCACTTAGAAGTAATAGAAGCTTTGCCTGACAGCCAATCTGCTTACAGAAAACTATACTCTATGGAGAGAGCCATCTGCTCTGTTGTAAATGATATGATAGAAATGAGGGATGAAAATAAATGTGGTATCTTAATACTGCTCGATCTCAGTGCTGCTTTTGATACAGTTGTGCATAAACTGCTACTAAATGATCTATGGTCCATCGGCGTTGAAGATCAAGCCTTCGAATACCTAAAAGACTACTTAGTTGGTAGAAATTACTGTGTACAAATTGGAAACTATTATTCATCATATGAACCCTTAAATAGAGGGGTACCTCAGGGGAGTGTACTTGGCCCAATCTTATTCTGCCTCTATACTATTGGTCTATCGAAAATGCTACAAAGGCATGGCATGAAGTTCAGACTATTTGCAGATGACACACAACTTTACTTCTCCATAAATGATATACATGACACTACTGAAACTCTAAACCAAATTCTTGATAGTGTTAGAGAATGGATGATATTTAAACAACTAAAATTAAATGAGAACAAAACTGAATTCATTGAGGTGTGTAAGAGAAACAGCGTGAGAAACGTAGGTGATATTCAAATGAACATAAATAATGACTCTGTGCCGATATCTAGTAAAGTTTGAGATCTAGGTGTATTTCTTGACTGTAACCTGTTTCTAAATGCCCAAATAAATAATGTAATAAAAACTGCTGGTTATAATATAAAAAATATTGCATTTATAAAAAAGTACCTGGACGAAAATTCTGTAAAGAGACTTGTGATAAACTGTGTTATTACCAGGATTGATTACTCCAACTCTATTACAATTTACCAAAAGTGCAACTTAAGAAATTACAAAACTTAATAAACAGAGGAGCAATACTGATTAAAGGTGTCCCACCTAGGGAAAGGATCTCCCCTATACTAATCGATTTACACTGGCTGCCGATTAAAGTGAGAATTGAATTTAAAATATATATAATAACCCACCAAGTTATCAAAACTGGGTGTCCAAATTACTTGAGAGAATTGCTTCATATTACGTAGCCAAAAAAATAGTGTCGACACAAGAATAGTTACAGATGTCTTCAAACTGTTGGAATCCAGATTTATGTCTACTTTAGGCTCCAGAGCATTTAAATATGCAACCTCGAGACTATATAATAAGCTTTCACGAAACATTCGAATGATTAAAAACATTACGGCTTTCAAGACGAAATTGGAGACTTTCTTATTTCAACAGTCATACAACAGTGACGATTTAACAATAAATGAACAATACGCGTTATGAAACGTTAAATACTCTGAACGAACAAGGTAAAACGACAGTGGAGGTCCTGTAGAGAGAGGGGTTCCCCTGCTCTATGGGACCAGAAAAGCAGCCATCAAAGTAAAAGTAAATAAAATATACTAAACTGTATCTAGATCTAAAAAAGCACAGAAGGGCTTTTGGTTTCCCTTTAGCCCCCCTTTTTTTTGTAGCAGCCTTACTAAAAAGGTGCCATCTATATTTCCTCTTTCCCCCGGTGAATTCATACTACTGTTTCATAATCCTTACAATCTCTCTCAATCTCTCATCTAGCATCCTCTCAAATATTTTCAAACCATGCTCTATTGGTTTAATTCCCTTGCTACTATATTCTAAGATATCTCCTTTTTGCCTGAATGTAGATACCATTAAACTCTCCTCATAGTCATTAGTCATTATTTCCTCTTCCTAGATCACTTTTAATGAATATGGCATCCATTCTTCCCCCTCTGGAGCTAGTATCTTAATAATTTCGATTGGAAACTCCGATAGATCTAGTGTTTTACCATTTTTCCTTTTACCTAAATGACCGCTGTTCCTTTACATATTGCCTAAAGATCTAACAACTCCTTAAATATTTTGACATGGAACCCTCCCAAACTTTTTTTTTTTCTTTTGTGTAAGATTCTACTTTTCTCAGTATTTTGCTGCCTTGTGTTGATTTTCACCTTCTCTATTTTGTGTTGTGACTATTTTTATTCTGTTCAGTTTATTACAATATGTAGGAGTATTTGGTTCTACTACCGTGTCTTTATTTTTTGTTTCAGTGTTATAATTTGTATCATTTTAATGTTGTTGTTATGATTTTTACATCGTAAATTAAATCCTACTTTCTAACTGTTAGAAAGTAAGATTTCTCAACATGGGGTACATGTACCCCCAGTGGTACCCAAGAGGAAATTCGGGGTCTGTGACAAGTTTCTGAAAATAATAATTGGTGTTGAACGCATGGTTTGGATGGAGAGAGAGAGAGAGAGAGAGAGAGAGAGAGAGAGAGAGAGAGAGAGAGAGAGAGAGGAGAGAGAGAGAGAGAGAGAGAGAGTACTGAAATTCTACTGAAATGTGTGATTTTAATTTTATTTCATTGTTTATAATTTTCTATTTTGTTAATATTCAGGAGGGCTCATTTGAGATTTGCTCAGTGTTGGAGGGACACACGGGAA
>NC_090745.1:46047715-46081107 GCF_036898095.1 Palaemon carinicauda | reverse complement strand
TAATCTATGGGCGAGCCAAGAATAGGAGAAAAGGGTCAACTGATAAGTCATTCACCCGGATTTGAACGGTCCTAAGAATATAATCCTTTAATTTGATACTCTCCCTAAATTGTTTCCTTCGTTCTTCTTGTTTGCAACCACGTGGTGACAAGTTGAAACTCTTAAATATAACAAATAAACAAACAAAATAAAATCTCGACAATCACGCGCACACTGAAATAAAATAAAGTTTTACCTCGCCGTGATCACTAAACCTTAAATGAAAGTCTGTAACTTCAAATATTGTGAATTAGGGAATTATATGACACTTTAGGTCTTAAATACGAAAATATCAACAATCACACGAACAGAAATAAAATAAAATTTTACCTCGCCTTTATCACAAAACCTTGAATTACAGTCCTGTGACTTTTAACGTGTCATATAATTCACTAATACACAATTTTTGGTCTTAAATACCAGATTAAACTACTTTTCCTACTGCTGCGAAGCCAACAATAAATGCATGATACATATTTGCGATGTCACATGAATTATTTATCATTCTGATGAGGGGGTAACTTGATAACATAGAGGGGGTAACTTGAAACCGGTTTCAAACTACCCCCCCCCCCCGGTAATCTGAAACCGGTTTCAAGTTACCGGGGGGGTAATTTGAAACGGGGGGTAACTTGAATCCTTTACAGTGTACCGGTTTCAAATTACCCCCTCCAAATCTTACCCCCCCGGTAATTTGAAACCGGATTCAAACTACCGGGGGGTAACTTGATACCGGTTTCAAGCTACCCCCGGAGGTAATTTGAAACCGGTTTCATGCTACCCCCACTGGTTTCAAATTACCCCCCTCGTTTTGGCGCAGGATCTCATCATTTATGAATATTAATAAATTGCTTTTGATCAGGGTCAACACAATCATTAGGTAATATGTATATACATGTACTGTTTCACCTATTGGTATCGTTTATTAATATCCAGCCCTTTATCCGTCTTATGTTTATATCTTAGCTAATAAATGTCGGATATTAAATTATCAGTCATGGGCGCATATTTGACCGAGACAGGAAGACGATGTGAAATTTGATTTTGACAGTTATTTTTTCCATTATTTGAAATATTTCATAATTATATTGCAAGCAAATATTATATAAGGTATAATCAACATATATATATATATATATATATATATATATATATATATATATATATATATATATATATATATATATATATTATAATTTATATATATATATATATATATATATATATATATATATATATATATATATATATATATATATAATATATATATATATATATATATATATATATATATATATATATATATATATATATATATATATATATATATATATATATATATGTTGTAAATACTATATCATTCATGATATCTGTAAATAAAGCAAGATTGTAAGTAATTATAACAGTTTTAATAAAACATGATACAGTACATGCTGTTTGCTTCTACTGTACTTACATTAGTTGTTTGTATACGAAAACACCTGGACTACGGAAAAGTCGTTACACTTTATAGCCCTCTATGGATGACATTGAACACAGCATTTGTTAATCTCACAACTGTTGTTACTGATTTTAGTCTAAGGGCAGGCAGCTGTGTGTTATCATTGGCTAAATCAAATCCTATTTAAACCATCTTCCAGAATAGTAAGTGATGGATTCGTGTATGGATTTTTTTTCTCTGTTGTTGATCTCGAAATGGAAAATTATTGAAAGACGGTGTCATAAAATGTTTAAGAATTTTACCTGAAATGCATCATAAAGAAAAAAAAGACCTCGCCAAATAGTCACCTGTACATTTCCATGCGGTTTATATAACACTTCTGCCCCTTTGTCATAGCTCCATTCTTTCTTATTACTCATTTCATCAAATGACAAAACAGCAATACCTAGTAATCGACACTTCATACCATCTTTAATGTCCTCTGGTTTAAAATGAATCGAGCTAACAGTAGCTTACACAAAGTTAATTCTGTCTGCACGACGACATGCATGTTGGTAATTTATATTTGAGCTTTTATTTTTTACGTGCATAGCATCCAAATACTACGAAGTTACTGTGCATTATCAGTGACAGAATAAATGAATAAACAAAGAGATATATGGACACAAGGAGTTCTATTGTTATATTGCAACTATGGGTATGGTCAAACCATTTTAAGAGCAAACTCGGAGCCCAATAGCGGCATTGCCAGTTCTCATGGGTCATTTTCAAAGCACACCTGGCTTAGCCGCTTTAATCTATGGGCGAGCCAAGAATAGGAGAAAAGGGTCAACTGATAAGTCATTCACCCGGATTTGAACGGTCTAAGAATATAATCCTTTAATTTGATACTCTCCCTAAATTGTTTCCTTCGTTCTTCTTGTTTGCAACCACGTGGTGACAAGTTGAAACTCTTAAATATAACAAATAAACAAACAAAATAAAATCTCGACAATCACGCGCACACTGAAATAAAATAAAGTTTTACCTCGCCGTGATCACTAAACCTTAAATGAAAGTCTGTAACTTCAAATATTGTGAATTAGGGAATTATATGACACTTTAGGTCTTAAATACGAAAATATCAACAATCACACGAACAGAAATAAAATAAAATTTTACCTCGCCTTTATCACAAAACCTTGAATTACAGTCTGTGACTTTTAACGTGTCATATAATTCACTAATACACAATTTTTGGTCTTGAATACCAGATTAAACTACTTTTCCTACTGCTGCGAAGCCAACAATAAATGCATGATACATATTTGCGATGTCACATGAATTATTTATCATTCTGATGAGGGGGTAACTTGAAAACAGAGGGGGTAACTTGAAACCGGTTTCAAACTACCCCCCCGGTAATCTGAAACCGGTTTCAAGTTACCGGGGGGGGTAATTTGAAACGGGGGGTAACTTGAATCCTTTACAGTGTACCGGTTTCAAATTACCCCCTCCAAATCTTACCCCCCGGTAATTTGAAACCGGATTCAAACTACCGGGGGGTAACTTGATACCGGTTTCAAGCTACCCCCGGGGGTAATTTGAAACCGGTTTCATGCTACCCCACTGGTTTCAAATTACCCCCCTCGTTTTGGCGCAGGATCTCATCATTTATGAATATTAATAAATTGCTTTTGATCAGGGTCAACACAATCATTAGGTAATATGTATATACATGTACTGTTTCACCTATTGGTATCGTTTATTAATATCCAGCCTTTATCCGTCTTATGTTTATATCTTAGCTAATAAATGTCGGATATTAAATTATCAGTCATGGGCGCATATTTGACCGAGACAGGAAGACGATGTGAAATTTGATTTTGACAGTTATTTTTTCCATTATTTGAAATATTTCATAATTATATTGCAAGCAAATATTATATAAGGTATAATCAACATATATATATATATATATATATATATATATATATATATATATATATATATATATATATATATATATATATATATATATATACATATATATATATATATATATATATATATATATATATATATATATATATATATATATATATATATATATATATATATATATATATATATATATATATATATATATATATATATATATATATATATATATGTTGTAAATACTATATCATTCATGATATCTGTAAATAAAGCAAGATTATAAGTAATTATAACAGTTTTAATAAAACATGATACAGTACATGCTGTTTGCTTCTACTGTACTTACATTAGTTGTTTGTATACGAAAACACCTGGACTACGGAAAAGTCGTTACACTTTATAGCCCTCTATGGATGACATTGAACACAGCATTTGTTAATCTCACAACTGTTGTTACTGATTTTAGTCTAAGGGCAGGCAGCTGTGTGTTATCATTGGCTAAATCAAATCCTATTTAAACCATCTTCCAGAATAGTAAGTGATGGATTCGTGTATGGATTTTTTTTCTCTGTTGTTGATCTCGAAATGGAAAATTATTGAAAGACGGTGTCATAAAATGTTTAAGAATTTTACCTGAAATGCATCATAAAGAAAAAAAAGACCTCGCCAAATAGTCACCTGTACATTTCCATGCGGTTTATATAACACTTCTGCCCCTTTGTCATAGCTCCATTCTTTCTTATTACTCATTTCATCAAATGACAAAACAGCAATACCTAGTAATCGACACTTCATACCATCTTTAATGTCCTCTGGTTTAAAATGAATCGAGCTAACAGTAGCTTACACAAAGTTAATTCTGTCTGCACGACGACATGCATGTTGGTAATTTATATTTGAGCTTTTATTTTTTACGTGCATAGCATCCAAATACTACGAAGTTACTGTGCATTATCAGTGACAGAATAAATGAATAAACAAAGAGATATATGGACACAAGGAGTTCTATTGTTATATTGCAACTATGGGTATGGTCAAACCATTTTAAGAGCAAACTCGGAGCCCAATAGCGGCATTGCCAGTTCTCATGGGTCATTTTCAAAGCACACCTGGCTTAGCCGCTTTAATCTATGGGCGAGCCAAGAATAGGAGAAAAGGGTCAACTGATAAGTCATTCACCCGGATTTGAACGGTCTAAGAATATAATCCTTTAATTTGATACTCTCCCTAAATTGTTTCCTTCGTTCTTCTTGTTTGCAACCACGTGGTGACAAGTTGAAACTCTTAAATATAACAAATAAACAAACAAAATAAAATCTCGACAATCACGCGCACACTGAAATAAAATAAAGTTTTACCTCGCCGTGATCACTAAACCTTAAATGAAAGTCTGTAACTTCAAATATTGTGAATTAGGGAATTATATGACACTTTAGGTCTTAAATACGAAAATATCAACAATCACACGAACAGAAATAAAATAAAATTTTACCTCGCCTTTATCACAAAACCTTGAATTACAGTCTGTGACTTTTAACGTGTCATATAATTCACTAATACACAATTTTTGGTCTTAAATACCAGATTAAACTACTTTTCCTACTGCTGCGCAGCCAACAATAAATGCATGATACATATTTGCGATGTCACATGAATTATTTATCATTCTGATGAGGGGGTAACTTGAAAACAGAGGGGGTAACTTGAAACCGGTTTCAAACTACCCCCCCGGTAATCTGAAACCGGTTTCAAGTTACTGGGGGGTAATTTGAAACGGGGGGTAACTTGAATCCTTTACAGGTGTACCGGTTTCAAATTACCCCCTCCAAATCTTACCCCCCGGTAATTTGAAACCGGATTCAAACTACCGGGGGGTAACTTGATACCGGTTTCAAGCTACCCCCGGGGGTAATTTGAAACCGGTTTCATGCTACCCCACTGGTTTCAAATTACCCCCCTCGTTTTGGCGCAGGATCTCATCATTTATGAATGTTAATAAATTGCTTTTGATCAGGGTCAACACAATCATTAGGTAATATGTATATACATGTACTGTTTCACCTATTGGTATCGTTTATTAATATCCAGCCTTTATCCGTCTTATGTTTATATCTTAGCTAATAAATGTCGGATATTAAATTATCAGTCATGGGCGCATATTTGACCGAGACAGGAAGACGATGTGAAATTTGATTTTGACAGTTATTTTTTCCATTATTTGAAATATTTCATAATTATATTGCAAGCAAATATTATATAAGGTATAATCAACATATATATATATATATATATATATATATATATATATATATATATATATATATATATATATACATATATATATATATATATATATATATATATATATATATATATATATATATATATATATATATATATATATATATATATATATATATATAGATATAAATATATATATATATATATGTTGTAAATACTATATCATTCATGATATCTGTAAATAAAGCAAGATTGTAAGTAATTATAACAGTTTTAATAAAACATGATACAGTACATGCTGTTTGCTTCTACTGTACTTACATTAGTTGTTTGTATACGAAAACACCTGGACTACGGAAAAGTCGTTACACTTTATAGCCCTCTATGGATGACATTGAACACAGCATTTGTTAATCTCACAACTATTGTTACTGATTTTAGTCTAAGGGCAGGCAGCTGTGTGTTATCATTGGCTAAATCAAATCCTATTTAAACCATCTTCCAGAATAGTAAGTGATGGATTCGTGTATGGATTTTTTTTCTCTGTTGTTGATCTCGAAATGGAAAATTATTGAAAGACGGTGTCATAAAATGTTTAAGAATTTTACCTGAAATGCATCATAAAGAAAAAAAAGACCTCGCCAAATAGTCACCTATACATTTCCATGCGGTTTATATAACACTTCTGCCCCTTTGTCATAGCTCCATTCTTTCTTATTACTCATTTCATCAAATGACAAAACAGCAATACCTAGTAATCGACACTTCATACCATCTTTAATGTCCTCTGGTTTAAAATGAATCGAGCTAACAGTAGCTTACACAAAGTTAATTCTGTCTGCACGACGACATGCATGTTGGTAATTTATATTTGAGCTTTTATTTTTTACGTGCATAGCATCCAAATACTACGAAGTTACTGTGCATTATCAGTGACAGAATAAATGAATAAACAAAGAGATATATGGACACAAGGAGTTCTATTGTTATATTGCAACTATGGGTATGGTCAAACCATTTTAAGAGCAAACTCGGAGCCCAATAGCGGCATTGCCAGTTCTCATGGGTCATTTTCAAAGCACACCTGGCTTAGCCGCTTTAATCTATGGGCGAGCCAAGAATAGGAGAAAAGGGTCAACTGATAAGTCATTCACCCGGATTTGAACGGTCTAAGAATATAATCCTTTAATTTGATACTCTCCCTAAATTGTTTCCTTCGTTCTTCTTGTTTGCAACCACGTGGTGACAAGTTGAAACTCTTAAATATAACAAATAAACAAACAAAATAAAATCTCGACAATCACGCGCACACTGAAATAAAATAAAGTTTTACCTCGCCGTGATCACTAAACCTTAAATGAAAGTCTGTAACTTCAAATATTGTGAATTAGGGAATTATATGACACTTTAGGTCTTAAATACGAAAATATCAACAATCACACGAACAGAAATAAAATAAAATTTTACCTCGCCTTTATCACAAAACCTTGAATTACAGTCTGTGACTTTTAACGTGTCATATAATTCACTAATACACAATTTTTGGTCTTAAATACCAGATTAAACTACTTTTCCTACTGCTGCGAAGCCAACAATAAATGCATGATACATATTTGCGATGTCACATGAATTATTTATCATTCTGATGAGGGGGTAACTTGAAAACAGAGGGGGTAACTTGAAACCGGTTTCAAACTACCCCCCCGGTAATCTGAAACCGGTTTCAAGTTACCGGGGGGTAATTTGAAACGGGGGGTAACTTGAATCCTTTACAGGTGTACCGGTTTCAAATTACCCCCTCCAAATCTTACCCCCCGGTAATTTGAAACCGGATTCAAACTACCGGGGGGTAACTTGATACCGGTTTCAAGCTACCCCCGGGGGTAATTTGAAACCGGTTTCATGCTACCCCACTGGTTTCATATTACCCCCCTCGTTTTGGCGCAGGATCTCATCATTTATGAATATTAATAAATTGCTTTTGATCAGGGTCAACACAATCATTAGGTAATATGTATATACATGTACTGTTTCACCTATTGGTATCGTTTATTAATATCCAGCCTTTATCCGTCTTATGTTTATATCTTAGCTAATAAATGTCGGATATTAAATTATCAGTCATGGGCGCATATTTGACCGAGACAGGAAGACGATGTGAAATTTGATTTTGACAGTTATTTTTTCCATTATTTGAAATATTTCATAATTATATTGCAAGCAAATATTATATAAGGTATAATCAACATATATATATATATATGTATATATATATATATATATATATATATATATATATATATATATATATATATATATATATATATATATATATATATATACATATATATATATATATATATATATATATATATATATATATATATATATATATATATATATATATATATATATATATATATATATATATATATATATATATATATATATATATATATATATAAATATATATATATATATGTTGTAAATACTATATCATTCATGATATCTGTAAATAAAGCAAGATTGTAAGTAATTATAACAGTTTTAATAAAACATGATACAGTACATGCTGTTTGCTTCTACTGTACTTACATTAGTTGTTTGTATACGAAAACACCTGGACTACGGAAAAGTCGTTACACTTTATAGCCCTCTATGGATGACATTGAACACAGCATTTGTTAATCTCACAACTGTTTTTACTGATTTTAGTCTAAGGGCAGGCAGCTGTGTGTTATCATTGGCTAAATCAAATCCTATTTAAACCATCTTCCAGAATAGTAAGTGATGGATTCGTGTATGGATTTTTTTTCTCTGTTGTTGATCTCGAAATGGAAAATTATTGAAAGACGGTGTCATAAAATGTTTAAGAATTTTACCTGAAATGCATCATAAAGAAAAAAAAGACCTCGCCAAATAGTCACCTGTACATTTCCATGCGGTTTATATAACACTTCTGCCCCTTTGTCATAGCTCCATTCTTTCTTATTACTCATTTCATCAAATGACAAAACAGCAATACCTAGTAATCGACACTTCATACCATCTTTAATGTCCTCTGGTTTAAAATGAATCGAGCTAACAGTAGCTTACACAAAGTTAATTCTGTCTGCACGACGACATGCATGTTGGTAATTTATATTTGAGCTTTTATTTTTTACGTGCATAGCATCCAAATACTACGAAGTTACTGTGCATTATCAGTGACAGAATAAATGAATAAACAAAGAGATATATGGACACAAGGAGTTCTATTGTTATATTGCAACTATGGGTATGGTCAAACCATTTTAAGAGCAAACTCGGAGCCCAATAGCGGCATTGCCAGTTCTCATGGGTCATTTTCAAAGCACACCTGGCTTAGCCGCTTTAATCTATGGGCGAGCCAAGAATAGGAGAAAAGGGTCAACTGATAAGTCATTCACCCGGATTTGAACGGTCTAAGAATATAATCCTTTAATTTGATACTCTCCCTAAATTGTTTCCTTCGTTCTTCTTGTTTGCAACCACGTGGTGACAAGTTGAAACTCTTAAATATAACAAATAAACAAACAAAATAAAATCTCGACAATCACGCGCACACTGAAATAAAATAAAGTTTTACCTCGCCGTGATCACTAAACCTTAAATGAAAGTCTGTAACTTCAAATATTGTGAATTAGGGAATTATATGACACTTTAGGTCTTAAATACGAAAATATCAACAATCACACGAACAGAAATAAAATAAAATTTTACCTCGCCTTTATCACAAAACCTTGAATTACAGTCTGTGACTTTTAACGTGTCATATAATTCACTAATACACAATTTTTGGTCTTAAATACCAGATTAAACTACTTTTCCTACTGCTGCGAAGCCAACAATAAATGCATGATACATATTTGCGATGTCACATGAATTATTTATCATTCTGATGAGGGGGTAACTTGAAAACAGAGGGGGTAACTTGAAACCGGTTTCAAACTACCCCCCCCCCGGTAATCTGAAACCGGTTTCAAGTTACCGGGGGGTAATTTGAAACGGGGGGTAACTTGAATCCTTTACAGGGTGTACCGGTTTCAAATTACCCCCTCCAAATCTTACCCCCCGGTAATTTGAAACCGGATTCAAACTACCGGGGGGTAACTTGATACCGGTTTCAAGCTACCCCCGGGGGTAATTTGAAACCGGTTTCATGCTACCCCACTGGTTTCAAATTACCCCCCTCGTTTTGGCGCAGGATCTCATCATTTATGAATATTAATAAATTGCTTTTGATCAGGGTCAACACAATCATTAGGTAATATGTATATACATGTACTCTTTCACCTATTGGTATCGTTTATTAATATCCAGCCTTTATCCGTCTTATGTTTATATCTTAGCTAATAAATGTCGGATATTAAATTATCAGTCATGGGCGCATATTTGACCGAGACAGGAAGACGATGTGAAATTTGATTTTGACAGTTATTTTTTCCATTATTTGAAATATTTCATAATTATATTGCAAGCAAATATTATATAAGGTATAATCAACATATATATATATATATATATATATATATATATATATATATATATATATATATATATATATATATATATATATATATATATATATATATATACATATATATATATATATATATATATATATATATATATATATATATATATATATATATAATATATATATATATATATATATATATATATATATATATATATATATATATATATATATATATATATATATATATATATATATATATATATATATATATATATATGTTGTAAATACTATATCATTCATGATATCTGTAAATAAAGCAAGATTGTAAGTAATTATAACAGTTTTAATAAAACATGATACAGTACATGCTGTTTGCTTCTACTGTACTTACATTAGTTGTTTGTATACGAAAACACCTGGACTACGGAAAAGTCGTTACACTTTATAGCCCTCTATGGATGACATTGAACACAGCATTTGTTAATCTCACAACTGTTGTTACTGATTTTAGTCTAAGGGCAGGCAGCTGTGTGTTATCATTGGCTAAATCAAATCCTATTTAAACCATCTTCCAGAATAGTAAGTGATGGATTCGTGTATGGATTTTTTTTCTCTGTTGTTGATCTCGAAATGGAAAATTATTGGAAGACGGTGTCATAAAATGTTTAAGAATTTTACCTGAAATGCATCATAAAGAAAAAAAAGACCTCGCCAAATAGTCACCTGTACATTTCCATGCGGTTTATATAACACTTCTGCCCCTTTGTCATAGCTCCATTCTTTCTTATTACTCATTTCATCAAATGACAAAACAGCAATACCTAGTAATCGACACTTCATACCATCTTTAATGTCCTCTGGTTTAAAATGAATCGAGCTAACAGTAGCTTACACAAAGTTAATTCTGTCTGCACGACGACATGCATGTTGGTAATTTATATTTGAGCTTTTATTTTTTACGTGCATAGCATCCAAATACTACGAAGTTACTGTGCATTATCAGTGACAGAATAAATGAATAAACAAAGAGATATATGGACACAAGGAGTTCTATTGTTATATTGCAACTATGGGTATGGTCAAACCATTTTAAGAGCAAACTCGGAGCCCAATAGCGGCATTGCCAGTTCTCATGGGTCATTTTCAAAGCACACCTGGCTTAGCCGCTTTAATCTATGGGCGAGCCAAGAATAGGAGAAAAGGGTCAACTGATAAGTCATTCACCCGGATTTGAACGGTCTAAGAATATAATCCTTTAATTTGATACTCTCCCTAAATTGTTTCCTTCGTTCTTCTTGTTTGCAACCACGTGGTGACAAGTTGAAACTCTTAAATATAACAAATAAACAAACAAAATAAAATCTCGACAATCACGCGCACACTGAAATAAAATAAAGTTTTACCTCGCCGTGATCACTAAACCTTAAATGAAAGTCTGTAACTTCAAATATTGTGAATTAGGGAATTATATGACACTTTAGGTCTTAAATACGAAAATATCAACAATCACACGAACAGAAATAAAATAAAATTTTACCTCGCCTTTATCACAAAACCTTGAATTACAGTCTGTGACTTTTAACGTGTCATATAATTCACTAATACACAATTTTTGGTCTTAAATACCAGATTAAACTACTTTTCCTACTGCTGCGAAACCAACAATAAATGCATGATACATATTTGCGATGTCACATGAATTATTTATCATTCTGATGAGGGGGTAACTTGAAAACAGAGGGGGTAACTTGAAACCGGTTTCAAACTACCCCCCCCCCCCCCGGTAATCTGAAACCGGTTTCAAGTTACCGGGGGGTAATTTGAAACGGGGGGTAACTTGAATCCTTTACAGGTGTACCGGTTTCAAATTACCCCCTCCAAATCTTACCCCCCGGTAATTTGAAACCGGATTCAAACTACCGGGGGGTAACTTGATACCGGTTTCAAGCTACCCCCGGGGGTAATTTGAAACCGGTTTCATGCTACCCCACTGGTTTCAAATTACCCCCCTCGTTTTGGCGCAGGATCTCATCATTTATGAATATTAATAAATTGCTTTTGATCAGGGTCAACACAATCATTAGGTAATATGTATATACATGTACTGTTTCACCTATTGGTATCGTTTATTAATATCCAGCCTTTATCCGTCTTATGTTTATATCTTAGCTAATAAATGTCGGATATTAAATTATCAGTCATGCGCGCATATTTGACCGAGACAGGAAGACGATGTGAAATTTGATTTTGACAGTTATTTTTTCCATTATTTGAAATATTTCATAATTATATTGCAAGCAAATATTATAAAAGGTATAATCAACATATATATATATATATATATATATATATATATATATATATATATATATATATATATATATATATATATATATATATATATATATATATATATATATATATATAAATATATATATATATATATATATATATATATATATATATATATATATATATATATATATATATATATATATATATATATATATATATATATATATATATGTTGTAAATACTATATCATTCATGATATCTGTAAATAAAGCAAGATTGTAAGTAATTATAACAGTTTTAATAAAACATGATACAGTACATGCTGTTTGCTTCTACTGTACTTACATTAGTTGTTTGTATACGAAAACACCTGGACTACGGAAAAGTCGTTACACTTTATAGCCCTCTATGGATGACATTGAACACAGCATTTGTTAATCTCACAACTGTTGTTACTGATTTTAGTCTAAGGGCAGGCAGCTGTGTGTTATCATTGGCTAAATCAAATCCTATTTAAACCATCTTCCAGAATAGTAAGTGATGGATTCGTGTATGGATTTTTTTTCTCTGTTGTTGATCTCGAAATGGAAAATTATTGGAAGACGGTGTCATAAAATGTTTAAGAATTTTACCTGAAATGCATCATAAAGAAAAAAAAGACCTCGCCAAATAGTCACCTGTACATTTCCATGCGGTTTATATAACACTTCTGCCCCTTTGTCATAGCTCCATTCTTTCTTATTACTCATTTCATCAAATGACAAAACAGCAATACCTAGTAATCGACACTTCATACCATCTTTAATGTCCTCTGGTTTAAAATGAATCGAGCTAACAGTAGCTTACACAAAGTTAATTCTGTCTGCACGACGACATGCATGTTGGTAATTTATATTTGAGCTTTTATTTTTTACGTGCATAGCATCCAAATACTACGAAGTTACTGTGCATTATCAGTGACAGAATAAATGAATAAACAAAGAGATATATGGACACAAGGAGTTCTATTGTTATATTGCAACTATGGGTATGGTCAAACCATTTTAAGAGCAAACTCGGAGCCCAATAGCGGCATTGCCAGTTCTCATGGGTCATTTTCAAATCACACCTGGCTTAGCCGCTTTAATCTATGGGCGAGCCAAGAATAGGAGAAAAGGGTCAACTGATAAGTCATTCACCCGGATTTGAACGGTCTAAGAATATAATCCTTTAATTTGATACTCTCCCTAAATTGTTTCCTTCGTTCTTCTTGTTTGCAACCACGTGGTGACAAGTTGAAACTCTTAAATATAACAAATAAACAAACAAAATAAAATCTCGACAATCACGCGCACACTGAAATAAAATAAAGTTTTACCTCGCCGTGATCACTAAACCTTAAATGAAAGTCTGTAACTTCAAATATTGTGAATTAGGGAATTATATGACACTTTAGGTCTTAAATACGAAAATATCAACAATCACACGAACAGAAATAAAATAAAATTTTACCTCGCCTTTATCACAAAACCTTGAATTACAGTCTGTGACTTTTAACGTGTCATATAATTCACTAATACACAATTTTTGGTCTTAAATACCAGATTAAACTACTTTTCCTACTGCTGCGAAGCCAACAATAAATGCATGATACATATTTGCGATGTCACATGAATTATTTATCATTCTGATGAGGGGGTAACTTGAAAACAGAGGGGGTAACTTGAAACCGGTTTCAAACTACCCCCCCGGTAATCTGAAACCGGTTTCAAGTTACCGGGGGGTAATTTGAAACGGGGGGTAACTTGAATCCTTTACAGGTGTACCGGTTTCAAATTACCCCCTCCAAATCTTACCCTCGGTAATTTGAAACCGGATTCAAACTACCGGGGGGTAACTTGATACCGGTTTCAAGCTACCCCCGGGGGTAATTTGAAACCGGTTTCATGCTACCCCACTGGTTTCAAATTACCCCCCTAGTTTTGGCGCAGGATCTCATCATTTATGAATATTAATAAATTGCTTTTGATCAGGGTCAACACAATCATTAGGTAATATGTATATACATGTACTGTTTCACCTATTGGTATCGTTTATTAATATCCAGCATTTATCCGTCTTGTTTATATCTTAGCTAATAAATGTCGGATATTAAATTATCAGTCATGGGCGCATATTTGACCGAGACAGGAAGACGATGTGAAATTTGATTTTGACAGTTATTTTTTCCATTATTTGAAATATTTCATAATTATATTGCAAGCAAATATTATATAAGGTATAATCAACATATATATATATATATATATATATATATATATATATATATATATATATATATATATATATATACATATATATATATATATATATATATATATATATATATATATATATATATATATATATATATATATATATATATATATATATATATATATATATATATATATATATATATATATATATATATATATATATATATATATATATATATATATATATATATATATATATATATATATATATATATATATATATATATATATATATATATATATATATATATGTTGTAAATACTATATGATTCATGATATCTGTAAATAAAGCAAGATTGTAAGTAATTATAACAGTTTTAATAAAACATGATACAGTACATGCTGTTTGCTTCTACTGTACTTACATTAGTTGTTTGTATACGAAAACACCTGGACTACGGAAAAGTCGTTACACTTTATAGCCCTCTATGGATGACATTGAACACAGCATTTGTTAATCTCACAACTGTTGTTACTGATTTTAGTCTAAGGGCAGGCAGCTGTGTGTTATCATTGGCTAAATCAAATCCTATTTAAACCATCTTCCAGAATAGTAAGTGATGGATTCGTGTATGGATTTTTTTTCTCTGTTGTTGATCTCGAAATGGAAAATTATTGAAAGACGGTGTCATAAAATGTTTAAGAATTTTACCTGAAATGCATCATAAAGAAAAAAAAGACCTCGCCAAATAGTCACCTGTACATTTCCATGCGGTTTATATAACACTTCTGCCCCTTTGTCATAGCTCCATTCTTTCTTATTACTCATTTCATCAAATGACAAAACAGCAATACCTAGTAATCGACACTTCATACCATCTTTAATGTCCTCTGGTTTAAAATGAATCGAGCTAACAGTAGCTTACACAAAGTTAATTCTGTCTGCACGACGACATGCATGTTGGTAATTTATATTTGAGCTTTTATTTTTTACGTGCATAGCATCCAAATACTACAAAGTTACTGTGCATTATCAGTGACAGAATAAATGAATAAACAAAGAGATATATGGACACAAGGAGTTCTATTGTTATATTGCAACTATGGGTATGGTCAAACCATTTTAAGAGCAAACTCGGAGCCCAATAGCGGCATTGCCAGTTCTCATGGGTCATTTTCAAAGCACACCTGGCTTAGCCGCTTTAATCTATGGGCGAGCCAAGAATAGGAGAAAAGGGTCAACTGATAAGTCATTCACCCGGATTTGAACGGTCTAAGAATATAATCCTTTAATTTGATACTCTCCCTAAATTGTTTCCTTCGTTCTTCTTGTTTGCAACCACGTGGTGACAAGTTGAAACTCTTAAATATAACAAATAAACAAACAAAATAAAATCTCGACAATCACGCGCACACTGAAATAAAATAAAGTTTTACCTCGCCGTGATCACTAAACCTTAAATGAAAGTCTGTAACTTCAAATATTGTGAATTAGGGAATTATATGACACTTTAGGTCTTAAATACGAAAATATCAACAATCACACGAACAGAAATAAAATAAAATTTTACCTCGCCTTTATCACAAAACCTTGAATTACAGTCTGTGACTTTTAACGTGTCATATAATTCACTAATACACAATTTTTGGTCTTAAATACCAGATTAAACTACTTTTCCTACTGCTGCGAAGCCAACAATAAATGCATGATACATATTTGCGATGTCACATGAATTATTTATCATTCTGATGAGGGGGTAACTTGAAAACAGAGGGGGTAACTTGAAACCGGTTTCAAACTACCCCCCGGTAATCTGAAACCGGTTTCAAGTTACCGGGGGGTAA
This sequence comes from Palaemon carinicauda, assembly GCF_036898095.1. NCBI lineage: Eukaryota > Metazoa > Arthropoda > Malacostraca > Decapoda > Palaemonidae > Palaemon > Palaemon carinicauda. The sequence goes on along the minus strand of NC_090745.1, from coordinate 46,064,588 downwards.
TTTGAAACGGGGGGTAACTTGAATCCTTTACAGGTGTACCGGTTTCAAATTACCCCCTCCAAATCTTACCCCCCGGTAATTTGAAACCGGATTCAAACTACCGGGGGGTAACTTGATACCGGTTTCAAGCTACCCCCGGGGGTAATTTGAAACCGGTTTCATGCTACCCCACTGGTTTCAAATTACCCCCCTCGTTTTGGCGCAGGATCTCATCATTTATGAATATTAATAAATTGCTTTTGATCAGGGTCAACACAATCATTAGGTAATATGTATATACATGTACTGTTTCACCTATTGGTATCGTTTATTAATATCCAGCCTTTATCCGTCTTATGTTTATATCTTAGCTAATAAATGTCGGATATTAAATTATCAGTCATGGGCGCATATTTGACCGAGACAGGAAGACGATGTGAAATTTGATTTTGACAGTTATTTTTTCCATTATTTGAAATATTTCATAATTATATTGCAAGCAAATATTATATAAGGTATAATCAACATATATATATATATATATATATATATATATATATATATATATATATATATATATATATATATATATATATATATATATATATATATATATATATATATATATATATGTTGTAAATACTATATCATTCATGATATCTGTAAATAAAGCAAGATTGTAAGTAATTATAACAGTTTTAATAAAACATGATACAGTACATGCTGTTTGCTTCTACTGTACTTACATTAGTTGTTTGTATACGAAAACACCTGGACTACGGAAAAGTCGTTACACTTTATAGCCCTCTATGGATGACATTGAACACAGCATTTGTTAATCTCACAACTGTTGTTACTGATTTTAGTCTAAGGGCAGGCAGCTGTGTGTTATCATTGGCTAAATCAAATCCTATTTAAACCATCTTCCAGAATAGTAAGTGATGGATTCGTGTATGGATTTTTTTTCTCTGTTGTTGATCTCGAAATGGAAAATTATTGGAAGACGGTGTCATAAAATGTTTAAGAATTTTACCTGAAATGCATCATAAAGAAAAAAAAGACCTCGCCAAATAGTCACCTGTACATTTCCATGCGGTTTATATAACACTTCTGCCCCTTTGTCATAGCTCCATTCTTTCTTATTACTCATTTCATCAAATGACAAAACAGCAATACCTAGTAATCGACACTTCATACCATCTTTAATGTCCTCTGGTTTAAAATGAATCGAGCTAACAGTAGCTTACACAAAGTTAATTCTGTCTGCACGACGACATGCATGTTGGTAATTTATATATGAGCTTTTATTTTTTACGTGCATAGCATCCAAATACTACGAAGTTACTGTGCATTATCAGTGACAGAATAAATGAATAAACAAAGAGATATATGGACACAAGGAGTTCTATTGTTATATTGCAACTATGGGTATGGTCAAACCATTTTAAGAGCAAACTCGGAGCCCAATAGCGGCATTGCCAGTTCTCATGGGTCATTTTCAAAGCACACCTGGCTTAGCCGCTTTAATCTATGGGCGAGCCAAGAATAGGAGAAAAGGGTCAACTGATAAGTCATTCACCCGGATTTGAACGGTCTAAGAATATAATCCTTTAATTTGATACTCTCCCTAAATTGTTTCCTTCGTTCTTCTTGTTTGCAACCACGTGGTGACAAGTTGAAACTCTTAAATATAACAAATAAACAAACAAAATAAAATCTCGACAATCACGCGCACACTGAAATAAAATAAAGTTTTACCTCGCCGTGATCACTAAACCTTAAATGAAAGTCTGTAACTTCAAATATTGTGAATTAGGGAATTATATGACACTTTAGGTCTTAAATACGAAAATATCAACAATCACACGAACAGAAATAAAATAAAATTTTACCTCGCCTTTATCACAAAACCTTGAATTACAGTCTGTGACTTTTAACGTGTCATATAATTCACTAATACACAATTTTTGGTCTTAAATACCAGATTAAACTACTTTTCCTACTGCTGCGAAGCCAACAATAAATGCATGATACATATTTGCGATGTCACATGAATTATTTATCATTCTGATGAGGGGGTAACTTGAAAACAGAGGGGGTAACTTGAAACCGGTTTCAAACTACCCCCCCCCGGTAATCTGAAACCGGTTTCAAGTTACCGGGGGGGGTAATTTGAAACGGGGGGTAACTTGAATCCTTTACAGGCCGGTTTCAAATTACCCCCTCCAAATCTTACCCCCCGGTAATTTGAAACCGGATTCAAACTACCGGGGGGTAACTTGATACCGGTTTCAAGCTACCCCCGGGGGTAATTTGAAACCGGTTTCATGCTACCCCACTGGTTTCAAATTACCCCCCTCGTTTTGGCGCAGGATCTCATCATTTATGAATATTAATAAATTGCTTTTGATCAGGGTCAACACAATCATTAGGTAATATGTATATACATGTACTGTTTCACCTATTGCTATCGTTTATTAATATCCAGCCTTTATCCGTCTTATGTTTATATCTTAGCTAATAAATGTCGGATATTAAATTATCAGTCATGGGCGCATATTTGACCGAGACAGGAAGACGATGTGAAATTTGATTTTGACAGTTATTTTTTCCATTATTTGAAATATTTCATAATTATATTGCAAGCAAATATTATATAAGGTATAATCAACATATATATATATATATATATATATATATATATATATATATATATATATATATATATATATATATATATATATATATATATATATATATATATATATATATATATATATATATATATATATATATATATATATATATATATATATATATATATATATATATATATATATATATATATATATATATATATATATATATATATATATATATATATATATATATATATATATAAATATATATATATATATATGTTGTAAATACTATATCATTCATGATATCTGTAAATAAAGCAAGATTGTAAGTAATTATAACAGTTTTAATAAAACATGATACAGTACATGCTGTTTGCTTCTACTGTACTTACATTAGTTGTTTGTATACGAAAACACCTGGACTACGGAAAAGTCGTTACACTTTATAGCCCTCTATGGATGACATTGAACACAGCATTTGTTAATCTCACAACTGTTGTTACTGATTTTAGTCTAAGGGCAGGCAGCTGTGTGTTATCATTGGCTAAATCAAATCCTATTTAAACCATCTTCCAGAATAGTAAGTGATGGATTCGTGTATGGATTTTTTTTCTCTGTTGTTGATCTCGAAATGGAAAATTATTGAAAGACGGTGTCATAAAATGTTTAAGAATTTTACCTGAAATGCATCATAAAGAAAAAAAAGACCTCGCCAAATAGTCACCTGTACATTTCCATGCGGTTTATATAACACTTCTGCCCCTTTGTCATAGCTCCATTCTTTCTTATTACTCATTTCATCAAATGACAAAACAGCAATACCTAGTAATCGACACTTCATACCATCTTTAATGTCCTCTGGTTTAAAATGAATCGAGCTAACAGTAGCTTACACAAAGTTAATTCTGTCTGCACGACGACATGCATGTTGGTAATTTATATTTGAGCTTTTATTTTTTACGTGCATAGCATCCAAATACTACGAAGTTACTGTGCATTATCAGTGACAGAATAAATGAATAAACAAAGAGATATATGGACACAAGGAGTTCTATTGTTATATTGCAACTATGGGTATGGTCAAACCATTTTAAGAGCAAACTCGGAGCCCAATAGCGGCATTGCCAGTTCTCATGGGTCATTTTCAAAGCACACCTGGCTTAGCCGCTTTAATCTATGGGCGAGCCAAGAATAGGAGAAAAGGGTCAACTGATAAGTCATTCACCCGGATTTGAACGGTCTAAGAATATAATCCTTTAATTTGATACTCTCCCTAAATTGTTTCCTTCGTTCTTCTTGTTTGCAACCACGTGGTGACAAGTTGAAACTCTTAAATATAACAAATAAACAAACAAAATAAAATCTCGACAATCACGCGCACACTGAAATAAAATAAAGTTTTACCTCGCCGTGATCACTAAACCTTAAATGAAAGTCTGTAACTTCAAATATTGTGAATTAGGGAATTATATGACACTTTAGGTCTTAAATACGAAAATATCAACAATCACACGAACAGAAATAAAATAAAATTTTACCTCGCCTTTATCACAAAACCTTGAATTACAGTCTGTGACTTTTAACGTGTCATATAATTCACTAATACACAATTTTTGGTCTTAAATACCAGATTAAACTACTTTTCCTACTGCTGCGAAGCCAACAATAAATGCATGATACATATTTGCGATGTCACATGAATTATTTATCATTCTGATGAGGGGGTAACTTGAAAACAGAGGGGGTAACTTGAAACCGGTTTCAAACTACCCCCCCCGGTAATCTGAAACCGGTTTCAAGTTACCGGGGGGTAATTTGAAACGGGGGGTAACTTGAATCCTTTACAGGCCGGTTTCAAATTACCCCCTCCAAATCTTACCCCCCGGTAATTTGAAACCGGATTCAAACTACCGGGGGGTAACTTGATACCGGTTTCAAGCTACCCCCGGGGGTAATTTGAAACCGGTTTCATGCTACCCCACTGGTTTCAAATTACCCCCCTCGTTTTGGCGCAGGATCTCATCATTTATGAATATTAATAAATTGCTTTTGATCAGGGTCAACACAATCATTAGGTAATATGTATATACATGTACTGTTTCACCTATTGGTATCGTTTATTAATATCCAGCCTTTATCCGTCTTATGTTTATATCTTAGCTAATAAATGTCGGATATTAAATTATCAGTCATGGGCGCATATTTGACCGAGACAGGAAGACGATGTGAAATTTGATTTTGACAGTTATTTTTTCCATTATTTGAAATATTTCATAATTATATTGCAAGCAAATATTATATAAGGTATAATCAACATATATATATATATATATATATATATATATATATATATATATATATATATATATATATATATATATATATATATATATATATATATATATATATACATATATATATATATATATATATATATATATATATATATATATATATATATATATATATATATATATATATATATATATATATATATATATATATATATATATATATATATATGTTGTAAATACTATATCATTCATGATATCTGTAAATAAAGCAAGATTGTAAGTAATTATAACAGTTTTAATAAAACATGATACAGTACATGCTGTTTGCTTCTACTGTACTTACATTAGTTGTTTGTATACGAAAACACCTGGACTACGGAAAAGTCGTTACACTTTATAGCCCTCTATGGATGACATTGAACACAGCATTTGTTAATCTCACAACTGTTGTTACTGATTTTAGTCTAAGGGCAGGCAGCTGTGTGTTATCATTGGCTAAATCAAATCCTATTTAAACCATCTTCCAGAATAGTAAGTGATGGATTCGTGTATGGATTTTTTTTCTCTGTTGTTGATCTCGAAATGGAAAATTATTGAAAGACGGTGTCATAAAATGTTTAAGAATTTTACCTGAAATGCATCATAAAGAAAAAAAAGACCTCGCCAAATAGTCACCTGTACATTTCCATGCGGTTTATATAACACTTCTGCCCCTTTGTCATAGCTCCATTCTTTCTTATTACTCATTTCATCAAATGACAAAACAGCAATACCTAGTAATCGACACTTCATACCATCTTTAATGTCCTCTGGTTTAAAATGAATCGAGCTAACAGTAGCTTACACAAAGTTAATTCTGTCTGCACGACGACATGCATGTTGGTAATTTATATTTGAGCTTTTATTTTTTACGTGCATAGCATCCAAATACTACGAAGTTACTGTGCATTATCAGTGACAGAATAAATGAATAAACAAAGAGATATATGGACACAAGGAGTTCTATTGTTATATTGCAACTATGGGTATGGTCAAACCATTTTAAGAGCAAACTCGGAGCCCAATAGCGGCATTGCCAGTTCTCATGGGTCATTTTCAAAGCACACCTGGCTTAGCCGCTTTAATCTATGGGCGAGCCAAGAATAGGAGAAAAGGGTCAACTGATAAGTCATTCACCCGGATTTGAACGGTCTAAGAATATAATCCTTTAATTTGATACTCTCCCTAAATTGTTTCCTTCGTTCTTCTTGTTTGCAACCACGTGGTGACAAGTTGAAACTCTTAAATATAACAAATAAACAAACAAAATAAAATCTCGACAATCACGCGCACACTGAAATAAAATAAAGTTTTACCTCGCCGTGATCACTAAACCTTAAATGAAAGTCTGTAACTTCAAATATTGTGAATTAGGGAATTATATGACACTTTAGGTCTTAAATACGAAAATATCAACAATCACACGAACAGAAATAAAATAAAATTTTACCTCGCCTTTATCACAAAACCTTGAATTACAGTCTGTGACTTTTAACGTGTCATATAATTCACTAATACACAATTTTTGGTCTTAAATACCAGATTAAACTACTTTTCCTACTGCTGCGAAGCCAACAATAAATGCATGATACATATTTGCGATGTCACATGAATTATTTATCATTCTGATGAGGGGGTAACTTGAAAACAGAGGGGGTAACTTGAAACCGGTTTCAAACTACCCCCACGGTAATCTGAAACCGGTTTCAAGTTACCGGGGGGTAATTTGAAACGGGGGGTAACTTGAATCCTTTACAGGTGTACCGGTTTCAAATTACCCCCTCCAAATCTTACCCCCCGGTAATTTGAAACCGGATTCAAACTACCGGGGGGTAACTTGATACCGGTTTCAAGCTACCCCCGGGGGTAATTTGAAACCGGTTTCATGCTACCCCACTGGTTTCAAATTACCCCCCTCGTTTTGGCGCAGGATCTCATCATTTATGAATATTAATAAATTGCTTTTGATCAGGGTCAACACAATCATTAGGTAATATGTATATACATGTACTGTTTCACCTATTGGTATCGTTTATTAATATCCAGCCTTTATCCGTCTTATGTTTATATCTTAGCTAATAAATGTCGGATATTAAATTATCAGTCATGGGCGCATATTTGACCGAGACAGGAAGACGATGTGAAATTTGATTTTGACAGTTATTTTTTCCATTATTTGAAATATTTCATAATTATATTGCAAGCAAATATTATATAAGGTATAATCAACATATATATATATATATATATATATATATATATATATATATATATATATATATATATATATATATATATATATATATATATATATATATATGTATATATATATATATATATATATATATATATATATATATATATATATATATATATATATATATATATATATATATATATATATATATATATATATATATATATATATATATATATATATATATATATATATATATATATATATATATATATATATATATATATATATATATATATATATATATATGTTGTAAATACTATATCATTCATGATATCTGTAAATAAAGCAAGATTGTAAGTAATTATAACAGTTTTAATAAAACATGATACAGTACATGCTGTTTGCTTCTACTGTACTTACATTAGTTGTTTGTATACGAAAACACCTGGACTACGGAAAAGTCGTTACACTTTATAGCCCTCTATGGATGACATTGAACACAGCATTTGTTAATCTCACAACTGTTGTTACTGATTTTAGTCTAAGGGCAGGCAGCTGTGTGTTATCATTGGCTAAATCAAATCCTATTTAAACCATCTTCCAGAATAGTAAGTGATGGATTCGTGTATGGATTTTTTTTCTCTGTTGTTGATCTCGAAATGGAAAATTATTGGAAGACGGTGTCATAAAATGTTTAAGAATTTTACCTGAAATGCATCATAAAGAAAAAAAAGACCTCGCCAAATAGTCACCTGTACATTTCCATGCGGTTTATATAACACTTCTGCCCCTTTGTCATAGCTCCATTCTTTCTTATTACTCATTTCATCAAATGACAAAACAGCAATACCTAGTAATCGACACTTCATACCATCTTTAATGTCCTCTGGTTTAAAATGAATCGAGCTAACAGTAGCTTACACAAAGTTAATTCTGTCTGCACGACGACATGCATGTTGGTAATTTATATTTGAGCTTTTATTTTTTACGTGCATAGCATCCAAATACTACGAAGTTACTGTGCATTATCAGTGACAGAATAAATGAATAAACAAAGAGATATATGGACACAAGGAGTTCTATTGTTATATTGCAACTATGGGTATGGTCAAACCATTTTAAGAGCAAACTCGGAGCCCAATAGCGGCATTGCCAGTTCTCATGGGTCATTTTCAAAGCACACCTGGCTTAGCCGCTTTAATCTATGGGCGAGCCAAGAATAGGAGAAAAGGGTCAACTGATAAGTCATTCACCCGGATTTGAACGGTCTAAGAATATAATCCTTTAATTTGATACTCTCCCTAAATTGTTTCCTTCGTTCTTCTTGTTTGCAACCACGTGGTGACAAGTTGAAACTCTTAAATATAACAAATAAACAAACAAAATAAAATCTCGACAATCACGCGCACACTGAAATAAAATAAAGTTTTACCTCGCCGTGATCACTAAACCTTAAATGAAAGTCTGTAACTTCAAATATTGTGAATTAGGGAATTATATGACACTTTAGGTCTTAAATACGAAAATATCAACAATCACACGAACAGAAATAAAATAAAATTTTACCTCGCCTTTATCACAAAACCTTGAATTACAGTCTGTGACTTTTAACGTGTCATATAATTCACTAATACACAATTTTTGGTCTTAAATACCAGATTAAACTACTTTTCCTACTGCTGCGAAGCCAACAATAAATGCATGATACATATTTGCGATGTCACATGAATTATTTATCATTCTGATGAGGGGGTAACTTGAAAACAGAGGGGGTAACTTGAAACCGGTTTCAAACTACCCCCCCCCCCCCCGGTAATCTGAAACCGGTTTCAAGTTACCGGGGGGTAATTTGAAACGGGGGGTAACTTGAATCCTTTACAGGCCGGTTTCAAATTACCCCTCCAAATCTTACCCCCCGGTAATTTGAAACCGGATTCAAACTACCGGGGGGTAACTTGATACCGGTTTCAAGCTACCCCCGGGGGTAATTTGAAACCGGTTTCATGCTACCCCACTGGTTTCAAATTACCCCCCTCGTTTTGGCGCAGGATCTCATCATTTATGAATATTAATAAATTGCTTTTGATCAGGGTCAACACAATCATTAGGTAATATGTATATACATGTACTGTTTCACCTATTGGTATCGTTTATTAATATCCAGCCTTTATCCGTCTTATGTTTATATCTTAGCTAATAAATGTCGGATATTAAATTATCAGTCATGGGCGCATATTTGACCGAGACAGGAAGACGATGTGAAATTTGATTTTGACAGTTATTTTTTCCATTATTTGAAATATTTCATAATTATATTGCAAGCAAATATTATATAAGGTATAATCAACATATATATATATATATATATATATATATATATATATATATATATATATATATATATATATATATATATATATATATATATATACATATATATATATATATATATATATATATATATATATATATATATATATATATATATATATATATATATATATATATATATATATATATATATATGTTGTAAATACTATATCATTCATGATATCTGTAAATAAAGCAAGATTGTAAGTAATTATAACAGTTTTAATAAAACATGATACAGTACATGCTGTTTGCTTCTACTGTACTTACATTAGTTGTTTGTATACGAAAACACCTGGACTACGGAAAAGTCGTTACACTTTATAGCCCTCTATGGATGACATTGAACACAGCATTTGTTAATCTCACAACTGTTGTTACTGATTTTAGTCTAAGGGCAGGCAGCTGTGTGTTATCATTGGCTAAATCAAATCCTATTTAAACCATCTTCCAGAATAGTAAGTGATGGATTCGTGTATGGATTTTTTTTCTCTGTTGTTGATCTCGAAATGGAAAATTATTGAAAGACGGTGTCATAAAATGTTTAAGAATTTTACCTGAAATGCATCATAAAGAAAAAAAAGACCTCGCCAAATAGTCACCTGTACATTTCCATGCGGTTTATATAACACTTCTGCCCCTTTGTCATAGCTCCATTCTTTCTTATTACTCATTTCATCAAATGACAAAACAGCAATACCTAGTAATCGACACTTCATACCATCTTTAATGTCCTCTGGTTTAAAATGAATCGAGCTAACAGTAGCTTACACAAAGTTAATTCTGTCTGCACGACGACATGCATGTTGGTAATTTATATTTGAGCTTTTATTTTTTACGTGCATAGCATCCAAATACTACGAAGTTACTGTGCATTATCAGTGACAGAATAAATGAATAAACAAAGAGATATATGGACACAAGGAGTTCTATTGTTATATTGCAACTATGGGTATGGTCAAACCATTTTAAGAGCAAACTCGGAGCCCAATAGCGGCATTGCCAGTTCTCATGGGTCATTTTCAAAGCACACCTGGCTTAGCCGCTTTAATCTATGGGCGAGCCAAGAATAGGAGAAAAGGGTCAACTGATAAGTCATTCACCCGGATTTGAACGGTCTAAGAATATAATCCTTTAATTTGATACTCTCCCTAAATTGTTTCCTTCGTTCTTCTTGTTTGCAACCACGTGGTGACAAGTTGAAACTCTTAAATATAACAAATAAACAAACAAAATAAAATCTCGACAATCACGCGCACACTGAAATAAAATAAAGTTTTACCTCGCCGTGATCACTAAACCTTAAATGAAAGTCTGTAACTTCAAATATTGTGAATTAGGGAATTATATGACACTTTAGGTCTTAAATACGAAAATATCAACAATCACACGAACAGAAATAAAATAAAATTTTACCTCGCCTTTATCACAAAACCTTGAATTACAGTCTGTGACTTTTAACGTGTCATATAATTCACTAATACACAATTTTTGGTCTTAAATACCAGATTAAACTACTTTTCCTACTGCTGCGAAGCCAACAATAAATGCATGATACATATTTGCGATGTCACATGAATTATTTATCATTCTGATGAGGGGGTAACTTGAAAACAGAGGGGTTAACTTGAAACCGGTTTCAAACTACCCCCCCCCCCGGTAATCTGAAACCGGTTTCAAGTTACCGGGGGGTAATTTGAAACGGGGGGTAACTTGAATCCTTTACAGGTGTACCGGTTTCAAATTACCCCCTCCAAATCTTACCCCCCGGTAATTTGAAACCGGATTCAAACTACCGGGGGGTAACTTGATACCGGTTTCAAGCTACCCCCGGGGGTAATTTGAAACCGGTTTCATGCTACCCCACTGGTTTCAAATTACCCCCCTCGTTTTGGCGCAGGATCTCATCATTTATGAATATTAATAAATTGCTTTTGATCAGGGTCAACACAATCATTAGGTAATATGTATATACATGTACTGTTTCACCTATTGGTATCGTTTATTAATATCCAGCATTTATCCGTCTTATGTTTATATCTTAGCTAATAAATGTCGGATATTAAATTATCAGTCATGGGCGCATATTTGACCGAGACAGGAAGACGATGTGAAATTTGATTTTGACAGTTATTTTTTCCATTATTTGAAATATTTCATAATTATATTGCAAGCAAATATTATATAAGGTATAATCAACATATATATATATATATATATATATATATATATATATATATATATATATATATATATATATATATATATATAATATATATATATATATATATATATATATATATATATATATATATATATATATATATATATATATATATATATATATACATACATATATATATATATATATATATATATATATATATATATATATATATATATATATATATATATATATATATATATATATATATATATATATATAAATATATATATATATATATATGTTGTAAATACTATATCATTCATGATATCTGTAAATTAAGCAAGATTGTAAGTAATTATAACAGTTTTAATAAAACATGATACAGTACATGCTGTTTGCTTCTACTGTACTTACATTAGTTGTTTGTATACGAAAACACCTGGACTACGGAAAAGTCGTTACACTTTATAGCCCTCTATGGATGACATTGAACACAGCATTTGTTAATCTCACAACTGTTGTTACTGATTTTAGTCTAAGGGCAGGCAGCTGTGTGTTATCATTGGCTAAATCAAATCCTATTTAAACCATCTTCCAGAATAGTAAGTGATGGATTCGTGTATGGATTTTTTTTCTCTGTTGTTGATCTCGAAATGGAAAATTATTGAAAGACGGTGTCATAAAATGTTTAAGAATTTTACCTGAAATGCATCATAAAGAAAAAAAAGACCTCGCCAAATAGTCACCTGTACATTTCCATGCGGTTTATATAACACTTCTGCCCCTTTGTCATAGCTCCATTCTTTCTTATTACTCATTTCATCAAATGACAAAACAGCAATACCTAGTAATCGACACTTCATACCATCTTTAATGTCCTCTGGTTTAAAATGAATCGAGCTAACAGTAGCTTACACAAAGTTAATTCTGTCTGCACGACGACATGCATGTTGGTAATTTATATTTGAGCTTTTATTTTTTACGTGCATAGCATCCAAATACTACAAAGTTACTGTGCATTATCAGTGACAGAATAAATGAATAAACAAAGAGATATATGGACACAAGGAGTTCTATTGTTATATTGCAACTATGGGTATGGTCAAACCATTTTAAGAGCAAACTCGGAGCCCAATAGCGGCATTGCCAGTTCTCATGGGTCATTTTCAAAGCACACCTGGCTTAGCCGCTTTAATCTATGGGCGAGCCAAGAATAGGAGAAAAGGGTCAACTGATAAGTCATTCACCCGGATTTGAACGGTCTAAGAATATAATCCTTTAATTTGATACTCTCCCTAAATTGTTTCCTTCGTTCTTCTTGTTTGCAACCACGTGGTGACAAGTTGAAACTCTTAAATATAACAAATAAACAAACAAAATAAAATCTCGACAATCACGCGCACACTGAAATAAAATAAAGTTTTACCTCGCCGTGATCACTAAACCTTAAATGAAAGTCTGTAACTTCAAATATTGTGAATTAGGGAATTATATGACACTTTAGGTCTTAAATACGAAAATATCAACAATCACACGAACAGAAATAAAATAAAATTTTACCTCGCCTTTATCACAAAACCTTGAATTACAGTCTGTGACTTTTAACGTGTCATATAATTCACTAATACACAATTTTTGGTCTTAAATACCAGATTAAACTACTTTTCCTACTGCTGCGAAGCCAACAATAAATGCATGATACATATTTGCGATGTCACATGAATTATTTATCATTCTGATGAGGGGGTAACTTGAAAACAGAGGGGGTAACTTGAAACCGGTTTCAAACTACCCCCCGGTAATCTGAAACCGGTTTCAAGTTACCGGGGGGTAATTTGAAACGGGGGTGTACCGGTTTCAAATTACCCCCTCCAAATCTTACCCCCCGGTAATTTGAAACCGGATTCAAACTACCGGGGGGTAACTTGATACCGGTTTCAAGCTACCCCCGGGGGTAATTTGAAACCGGTTTCATGCTACCCCACTGGTTTCATATTACCCCCCTCGTTTTGGCGCAGGATCTCATCATTTATGAATATTAATAAATTGCTTTTGATCAGGGTCAACACAATCATTAGGTAATATGTATATACATGTACTGTTTCACCTATTGGTATCGTTTATTAATATCCAGCCTTTATCCGTCTTATGTTTATATCTTAGCTAATAAATGTCGGATATTAAATTATCAGTCATGGGCGCATATTTGACCGAGACAGGAAGACGATGTGAAATTTGATTTTGACAGTTATTTTTTCCATTATTTGAAATATTTCATAATTATATTGCAAGCAAATATTATATAAGGTATAATCAACATATATATATATATATATATATATATATACATATATATATATATATATATATATATATATATATATATATATATATATATATATATATATATATATAAATATATATATATATATATATATATATATATATATATATATATATATATATATATATATATATATATATATATATATATATATATATATATATATATGTTGTAAATACTATATCATTCATGATATCTGTAAATAAAGCAAGATTGTAAGTAATTATAACAGTTTTAATAAAACATGATACAGTACATGCTGTTTGCTTCTACTGTACTTACATTAGTTGTTTGTATACGAAAACACCTGGACTACGGAAAAGTCGTTACACTTTATAGCCCTCTATGGATGACATTGAACACAGCATTTGTTAATCTCACAACTGTTGTTACTGATTTTAGTCTAAGGGCAGGCAGCTGTGTGTTATCATTGGCTAAATCAAATCCTATTTAAACCATCTTCCAGAATAGTAAGTGATGGATTCGTGTATGGATTTTTTTTCTCTGTTGTTGATCTCGAAATGGAAAATTATTGAAAGACGGTGTCATAAAATGTTTAAGAATTTTACCTGAAATGCATCATAAAGAAAAAAAAGACCTCGCCAAATAGTCACCTGTACATTTCCATGCGGTTTATATAACACTTCTGCCCCTTTGTCATAGCTCCATTCTTTCTTATTACTCATTTCATCAAATGACAAAACAGCAATACCTAGTAATCGACACTTCATACCATCTTTAATGTCCTCTGGTTTAAAATGAATCGAGCTAACAGTAGCTTACACAAAGTTAATTCTGTCTGCACGACGACATGCATGTTGGTAATTTATATTTGAGCTTTTATTTTTTACGTGCATAGCATCCAAATACTACGAAGTTACTGTGCATTATCAGTGACAGAATAAATGAATAAACAAAGAGATATATGGACACAAGGAGTTCTATTGTTATATTGCAACTATGGGTATGGTCAAACCATTTTAAGAGCAAACTCGGAGCCCAATAGCGGCATTGCCAGTTCTCATGGGTCATTTGCAAAGCACACCTGGCTTAGCCGCTTTAATCTATGGGCGAGCCAAGAATAGGAGAAAAGGGTCAACTGATAAGTCATTCACCCGGATTTGAACGGTCTAAGAATATAATCCTTTAATTTGATACTCTCCCTAAATTGTTTCCTTCGTTCTTCTTGTTTGCAACCACGTGGTGACAAGTTGAAACTCTTAAATATAACAAATAAACAAACAAAATAAAATCTCGACAATCACGCGCACACTGAAATAAAATAAAGTTTTACCTCGCCGTGATCACTAAACCTTAAATGAAAGTCTGTAACTTCAAATATTGTGAATTAGGGAATTATATGACACTTTAGGTCTTAAATACGAAAATATCAACAATCACACGAACAGAAATAAAATAAAATTTTACCTCGCCTTTATCACAAAACCTTGAATTACAGTCTGTGACTTTTAACGTGTCATATAATTCACTAATACACAATTTTTGGTCTTAAATACCAGATTAAACTACTTTTCCTACTGCTGCGAAGCCAACAATAAATGCATGATACATATTTGCGATGTCACATGAATTATTTATCATTCTGATGAGGGGGTAACTTGAAAACAGAGGGGGTAACTTGAAACCGGTTTCAAACTACCCCCCCCGGTAATCTGAAACCGGTTTCAAGTTACCGGGGGGTAATTTGAAACGGGGGGTAACTTGAATCCTTTACACCGGGCCTGTGGTTGGACCACTCTGACATAGAGACTAATGTAGGAATGCGGTTCGGTCTTCATTCGTGTTTCGTACGGCTTTCGTTCCTACGGCTTAGATACGTTTGGAAGAAATCTCCGACGTACGAAACGTATACGTAAGAATGGTATACGTATCCTAGGGCTCAGTGTGAACAGAGATACGTATAATTTTCGGTCATGTTGTTTGGGGAGAACTGACTATAGAGATTTTTACTAACGTGACTAATTGTCGGCTACTTAAGCAATACTGAATGATGAGAATTGATAAAAATTTAAGGTAAAAAAAATAATCCTTTACTCTCTCTCTCTCTCTCTCTCTCTCTCTCTCTCTCTCTCTCTCTCTCTCTCTCTCTCTCTCTCTCTCTCTCTTATTATTATTATTATTATTATTATTATTATTATTATTATTATTATTATTCAATAAAATGTTAAATAAAAAATAATTTTGGATACTAAAATTTTGATTGTATAACACGTTGAGTTTATTATTAACCTCAAGCAAACAACCAGTCTCTGCCGTGGTAAAATGCCCTTTTTTTTCTGGAAGGTTAGCATTGGCTTTGAGCAGGTTATTTAAAAATTTCTTAATTAGATCATTGAATTGAAAAACAATGGCATTCAAAAGTAGGCTACTGGTAGGACTATATTTCATCATCCAGTACTCTCCCTCTAATTTCCTCTTCATTTTGGAAATTTCGTTATCTATAAATAATGTTAATACAGCGAGCTCATTTAGTTTTGCCTTCATATCGCAGCAACAGCTGTATCCCGACTAAATGTATCCGAAATGTAGAGTGTGAACACAGTGACCTTGTGCTGGAACGCAAATGAACCGTATCCGTACGAAAACGAACCGTATAGCGTGAATTAGCCCTAGTTCACCATCCCTCTGGTAGGGGGAGGGTGTCGGAAGTGTTGAATCTGGGTGTGTGCGCACGTGCGCTCTTATCCACTGCTCATAAATATCTAAATTTTTAGCCGTCATTTTTGACGGGTCTCATACACCAATATCATTTTTGACGGGCCTCATACACTAATATATATATATATATATATATATATATATATATATATATATATA
>NC_090745.1:46040215-46042715 GCF_036898095.1 Palaemon carinicauda | reverse complement strand
GAGCTTGGCTCCGGCCGGGAATCAAACCCTGGTCGGCAAGCTTATATAGACAGTGACTAACTCATTCGGCCACGAAGAAAGATAAAAGTCAATGACCATTCTACTGTACTTATACCTGTCGAATTCAGGTATTTTGTACTTAGAATTGAAATCAACCCATCTTCACCATCGTAGCTAATTGGTAGTTTGTTACTTGGCATTCAATTAATGATAAATTTTGCACATTTTTACGTGTTTTTCATATTCAAATAAGCCATATATATTTTTGATATATTAATGTCTGGATTCTCTTAACGACCTCGGGATCAGAGCCCCAGGCGAAATCTCACAAAGACAAGAGCTTGGCTCCGGCCGGGAATCGAACCCTGGTCGGCAAGCTTATATAGACAGTGACTAACCCATTCGGCCACGAAGAAAGATAAAAGTCAATGACAATTCTACTGTACTTATACCTGTCGAATTCAGGTATTTTGTACTTAGAATTGAAATCAACCCATCTTCACCATCGTAGCTAATTGGTAGTTTGTTACTTGGCATTCAATTAATGATAAATTTTGCACATTTTTACGTGTTTTTCATATTCAAATAAGCCATATATATTTTTGATATATTAATGTCTGGATTCTCTTAACGACCTCGGGATCAGAGCCCCAGGCGAAATCTCACA
This sequence comes from Palaemon carinicauda, assembly GCF_036898095.1. Taxonomy (NCBI): domain Eukaryota; kingdom Metazoa; phylum Arthropoda; class Malacostraca; order Decapoda; family Palaemonidae; genus Palaemon; species Palaemon carinicauda. The sequence goes on along the minus strand of NC_090745.1, from coordinate 46,042,048 downwards.
AAGGCAAGAGCTTGGCTCCGGCCGGGAATCGAACCCTGGTCGGCAAGCTTATATAGACAGTGACTAACCCATTCGGCCACGAAGAAAGATAAAAGTCAATGACAATTCTACTGTACTTATACCTGTCGAATTCAGGTATTTTGTACTTAGAATTGAAATCAACCCATCTTCACCATCGTAGCTAATTGGTAGTTTGTTACTTGGCATTCAATTAATGATAAATTTTGCACATTTTTACGTGTTTTTCATATTCAAATAAGCCATATATATTTTTGATATATTAATGTCTGGATTCTCTTTACGACCTCGGGATCAGAGCCCCAGGCGAAATCTCACAAAGACAAGAGCTTGGCTCCGGCCGGGAATCGAACCCTGGTCGGCAAGCTTATATAGACAGTGACTAACCCATTCGGCCACGAAGAAAGATAAAAGTCAATGACAATTCTACTGTACTTATACCTGTCGAATTCAAGTATTTTGTACTTAGAATTGAAATCAACCCATCTTCACCATCGTAGCTAATTGGTAGTTTGTTACTTGGCATTCAATTAATGATAAATTTTGCACATTTTTACGTGTTTTTCATATTCAAATAAGCCATATATATTTTTGATATATTAATGTCTGGATTCTCTTTACGACCTCGGGATCAGAGCCCCAGGCGAAATCTCACAAAGACAAGAGCTTGGCTCCGGCCGGGAATCGAACCCTGGTCGGCAAGCTTATATAGACAGTGACTAACCCATTGGGCCACGAAGAAAGATAAAAGTCAATGACAATTCTACTGTACATATACCTGTCGAATTCAGGTATTTTGTACTTAGAATTGAAATCAACCCATCTTCACCATCGTAGCTAATTGGTAGTTTGTTACTTGGCATTCAATTAATGATAAATTTTGTACATTTTTACGTGTTTTTCATATTCAAAAAAGCCATATATATTTTTGATATATTAATGTCTGGATTCTCTTAACGACCTCGGGATCAGAGCCCCAGGCGAAATCTCACAAAGACAAGAGCTTGGCTCCGGCCGGGAATCGAACCCTGGTCGGCAAGCTTATATAGACAGTGACTAACCCATTCGGCCACGAAGAAAGATAAAAGTCAATGACAATTCTACTGTACTTATACCTGTCGAATTCAGGTATTTTGTACTTAGAATTGAAATCAACCCATCTTCACCATCGTAGCTAATTGGTAGTTTGTTACTTGGCATTCAATTAATGATAAATTTTGCACATTTTTACGTGTTTCTCATATTCAAATAAGCCATATATATTTTTGATATATTAATGTCTGGATTCTCTTAACGACCTCGGGATCAGAGCCCCAGGCGAAATCTCACAAAGACAAGAGCTTGGCTCCGGCCGGGAATCGAACCCTGGTCGGCAAGCTTATATAGACAGTGACTAACCCATTCGGCCACGAAGAAAGATAAAAGTCAATGACAATTCTACTGTACTTATACCTGTCGAATTCAGGTATTTTGTACTTAGAATTGAAATCAACCCATCTTCACCATCGTAGCTAATTGGTAGTTTGTTACTTGGCATTCAATTAATGATAAATTTTGCACAATTTTACGTGTTTTTCATATTCAAATAAGCCATATATATTTTTGATATATTAATGTCTGGATTCTCTTAACGACTTCGGGATCAGAGCCCCAGGCGAAATCTCATAAAGACAAGAGCTTGGCTCCGGCCGGGAATCGAACCCTGGTCGGCAAGCTTATATAGACAGTGACTAACCCATTCGGCCACGAAGAAAGATAAAAGTCAATGACAATTCTACTGTACTTATACCTGTCGAATTCAGGTATTTTGTACTT
>NC_090745.1:45992715-46035215 GCF_036898095.1 Palaemon carinicauda | reverse complement strand
TGATATCAACAGAATATATAAACACACACACACACACACACACACACACACACACACACACACACACACACACACTCACACACATACACATACACACACACACACACATATATATATATATATATATATATATATATATATATATTTTTATATATATATATATATATATATATATATATATATATATATATATATATATATACATATATATATATATATATATATATATATATATATATATATATATATATATACATATATATATATATATATAAAAATATATATATATATATATATATATATATATATATATATATATATATATATATATATATATATATATATATATATATATATATGTATGTATATATATATATATATATATATATATAGAGAGAGAGAGAGAGAGAGAGAGAGAGAGAGAGAGAGAGAGAGAGAGAGAGAGAGAGAGAGAGAGAGAGAGAGAGAGAGAGAGAGAGAACACAAGAGGTAGTTTTTCATGAGTAAAACTTCAAATATCATATACACACACACAAATCCACCAATATGTCCTGTTTAAAATAAATCTCTTGTAATGGGTGGGAAGGAACGACGAGAGAGATCTCAGTATTGGAATTTTGCATTTTATTGCAGGAGCGGAGACTGCCTCATGTTCACCACTCGATCATCGCCCCTGGAAATCCATCGAAAGGTCTTAACTGAAACTCACTTGGGGTGAGCTCGGCTTTTCTTTTTCATACCATTTTTTTTTTTATTAATATACAATGCATTTGACCATGTGCTAAATTTACACACAGGCAAAGAAACTTTTTCCCCGCCCTAAAGGCCAAAGTATAACAAATATGAATTTATGATTTATTTTTATCCTGAATGATTTTACTTACATTATGTAATCTGAATATCTTTCAATGAAACTTGGAAATTATGCGAACACGGAAGATTATTCTTTCAAGATAAACCAATATTTTAAATATATTGAAAGAAATAAAAAAAAATATCTTTATTTATAAAAAACTACAACAGCACCTCCTGATCAGTGTCAGTGCTTTGTAAGAAATAAGTTTATTCTAAAAACTCCTGACTTGTAAACAAGGTGAATGTTCTTCAGGTACTGAACTTTTACTTGACTTGAATAGTTTTAGTATGTGTTGTTGCTATGTGTCTCTTATACGCATCTTTATTTTGCCCAGTGAGTGCTCTTACTCAAGATACAAATTTGGTTTTCCATGGAAGATGCAGCGATTTTTAGTGAATATTTCTGCAAAAGAAGTATTCAATAACACACTAAATATATCATCGGAGAACTTACTCCAAATATCTATCTACTCTGAAAAGAATGATCAGGGGTTAATTAATATTATTAGTTCTCTGTCCATTTTCTTTTATCTCAATAGTAATAATGGGTGGTACTTTTCCATAGGAATACACAATGCTCTATTAATATAAAATATACTACACCTATATACCCTCTTGAAATATGTCGATGGCGGAATGATTAGATTTTTACCACTTCCCATTTTTTTTTTTGGGGGGGGGGAGGTGGGGGGGGGGGGCAATCTAATGTAATTATAATTTCTGGATATAGCTCTTCTTCATTCGTCATTGATGTGTGCGAGGTTGTTGTTAGGTACTAATAGAGAGGCGACATGAATCCAAGACAACGAGATTATACAAAGACGGGTGAGCATGAATGACACAAAATTCAAATAGTATAAAACATGCAATAGCAAGCTTAAGCGTATTTGTATTATCTGTGCGTGGGAGAGCAAGATATAATAAAAACAATAATGTTACAATGTACGAGCGTGGTTATGAAACACGTGCAGTTCAGACGAGTCCTTACGTATGATTTCATTTTTTGGGGTGATGACTCGACTTCTCAAAAGACTCTTTTCATACAAAAATGTTATGATGAGGCAATTCTATTTATTACTCATTGCCTATTTCTTTCATTTTATTTGTTCTTAGTGGGTGCATTATACTTAATGTTCCTTAATTAAACGTAATTGTTTTTTTTTTTTTTTTTTTTTTTTTTTTTTTTTTTTTTTTTTTTTTTTAGGAGAAAAGCTATTTTGCTGGCTGACCTCAAGATCTACAGTGTTCGTGAACGGTGGTTATTAATGAAGATTGTTTTTCTCATTTGTGTTTTATTTCCCGACTCCGTTTGTTTTTCCGCTTCCGATTTGGAATAGTGAATAACTGAACAAATGAACTCTAAACAAAATAAGATTGACAAACACGTGCACGGAAAATAGATTGATTCATGGGAAGTACATCAAACGTTATCTTTCACTTCGATGAATGGGAGAAAGTATTAAGAAATTAAACAAATTCATTCAGAAATGCAACATGTTGAAAAAATTGTCTCTAAACTGATTCTGGATTTTTTAATGATTTTTACCTTCCAGACGTACAAACCTTGCAAAAATCTGTACTTGTATTAATGAGACAATTTCAAGATAATCATTTTTATCTATTTTATCATTTACTCTGCAAAGAACATGACTAAAAAAAAATAAATATTAAAAGCAATCATCTTAAGAAATGCGAAATATTATGTAAAACAACTAATATCATTTTGCTATTTTTTTTTTTTTTGTTATCTTAGTCTGTAAGAGTAAATTGAATAAATAAATTATCATAAAAAGTAACGTTCACATTACAGCAACAAACAAAATTAATCCAAACATCCCAAAACCTATATAATTTCTATTTACGTCAGAGAATATAAAGAAAGTCTAATGATCCAAAGTGTTAAAGTGAGAGTTTTTAATTAGTTCTTGAAAATTAACAAATAAGATCGTTGTTTGGTGAGGTCTCACCTTTCAGGCGGATCACCAGATCTACTGAACTTCCAATAATTATCTTACTAAGTGAATATGCCATTTAATGATGCTGTAAAAGTACCGTTAAGTAAAATATCAAAGTATCATTAATTGTCTTGAAGACTTTCAGAAACTGTTCCTAAGTAAAACTGCTACAAAAGACAATAAGTGTAAAACCTCATGGCTTAGAAATATCTTCAAAGATAGAATCTCTTGATACGCTGGAAAATGGAACAGACCGGTTTCATATATACGTCACCCAAGTAATAATAAAAGAAAATATGAAGCAATTTTAAATGAAAACCATATAGATGATGAAAATTATATCAATAAGAAAATAATCACAATAAACACGTAGTCACCAAAAGAGATTAATAATCTGTGAATTTTTACAGAATGCTCATCTGTACAATTCCATCAACAGTCTTAGCAGTTCTTTACACATGTTACGTAATATTTTTCATAATTCTGACCTTCCTGTACGTTCCGGTCTTCCCAGACTGTACCATCCTGTAGATAAAACTAGATAATTATACAGTTATTTCTACCACTCTAGCCTTCCCCATCACAAGGCTCAATACTGAGTAGTATTCTAGAAGTTTCATTTCAGGTGTGACCTAATTGTGAAATGATCTTCCTAATATGGCGGCTAAATCGGCTAAACTTCAAAAGTTCAAACTAGTTGCAAATTCTTTTCTATTAATTGTTTATATATCACTGTTCTATTCTTAAAGTGTTTACAGATATTAATAAATTTTATATTTTCGTAATATCTTTCACATGTATACCGGTAGTTCATTGGCTATTTCTTTATTTCCTTTTCGCTGTGGGAATCTGGCTTCGTCATATGTTCAGCAAATATTTCCGATGATTATTTTGAACACTACCTGTTTTCTCAGAGATTCAGAAATTGTGACCCAGATGAAATTGAATTCATTACAAGATTCATGAAAATCTCAAGTGTAAGAGGTAGGAACAAGGTGAGGGTATAGAAATTTAAAGGACACCATTTGGAATATAGAAGCCTACTTAAGAAGGCTAAAAGGTATCTCTCTGCAAATCACAATCGTTTTGGTGTGATGCAAAACTAAAACGACTGCTTCCAATGGTGCTTACTATCACCCTGCAATAGATAAGTCTATACCCTTCCTTTAATTTGCACGCTACAGAACAGAGGGCTAAAGTTTACTCAAACAACTGACGTTGGGCTTAGGAAGTTAGGTTAGGATACACCGGGTTAGAAATATTTAGCCTAAAGCCCTAGACGATACTTATGAACTTTAAGAGTTATTGAGATAAACTAAATAAAATTTGAGGAACTAATAACTTACTCCCACTAATGACTAACTCAACATACTAGGCTCCTGTAGGCCTGGGAGAACAACCATCTGATGAATACCATTACTTGACTTGGTGAAATACTATGTCTAACAGGTTGAAATGAAATGCGGTTTATGAAATTTATAATGAAAATATAATTGAAGTTCAATAAAAAATTATATACCCCTTAGCTGACCTCTTAATCTTAATGAACACAAAGTGTTTAACACCTGACTGGATTCTGAATATATATATATATATATATATATATATATATATATATATATATATATATATATATATATATATATACTTGTGTGTATATATATATATATATATATATATATATATATATATATATATATATATATATATATATATATATATATATATATATACTGGAAATGTGATTTACACTGAATTGAAAGTGAATATCAAAAAAACTTATTGAGGCTTTCAAACAAAACAGCTATAAAATTGACACTGGCGACGTAATGTGATCTCAAATGAATATAATACAAATTACAATTGTGATTCCTACTGCTTATAGGTCTTGGAGATTGGACGAACTACTTTCTTTCTTCCTAAAAAAACAAACATATTCTTACAGAACATAGAACTTATCTGTTAGCTGCTCAGACGCCTTCTTTCGGGAAACAAAGGGAAGTTACGAACGACTCGCGGTAAATAAGTCACACCTAAATACTAAAATTATTCGTTACAAAAGGATAATGTTTCTTCATAAATTCAAAATAGCTTTACAAAATATTTCTTTCATTCATGAAAAATTTTGAATTGAAATTTAGGTTTCATATTGATGATGATAAAGTTCTAAATCAAGGGCAAACTTAAGTTATAAGGAAATTTCTACAACAATATTAGGTACAAATTAAACATCTTTAAACCAAAAAGAAATTTTTAGCAATGCTGAGTAATTTAAACCTTATGTTTGGATTACTCAACAAAACATATTGAAACAAATAAACATAAGATTATAAACTGTGTGGTTTCTCAAATTAACAGAAGTTCAAAGAAATATAAAGATTTTATTGTTAATAATCATTCTCAATCCATTCCTTATCTGGTTGAGAGAGAGAGAGAGAGAGAGAGAGAGAGAGAGAGAGAGAGAGAGAGAGAGAGAGAGAGAGAGAGAGAGAGAGTGTGTGTGCACTTGATGTCGAATTATATTTAGTTGAGAAGAGGATACCTAGTGAATTTCTAGTTTCTTGGAAGCAAAATAAATTTAACTGTTTAAAAAAATGGCTATTCTATTTCCTTTAGTTTTATGTGTCCTCTTTCTTTTGAATTTCTCGTAATTCTGTATCACATTTTCTTTATCGTATGCATATGGAAGAAAACCCCAAACTGAAGGACGGATCGCTGAATAGAAAGATAAGTATTGCGCCAAAAAGCTTCACATCAACGAAGTAATAGACCTGACTCTGCTGGAGAGAAAGAGGGTTTTAGCAATCTTTTTTGTGAAACGATTATTAAGTTGTGAAATGGAAGCCAAAATAGCAGCAGTCCCGATTTCGTCAAATATGAAATAGAATTAATGGTACAGCAGATGAAAAAAGAAAATAAATGTTCTGTCATTAACCTATTCTCATCCCATTAACACTGTGACGACTTTCTTCACAAATTCTTCAAAAATTCTCTTCACAAATTCTTCATCACAAATTTTCTTCACAAATTCTTCCTCGGAAAAGGACGATTCTCTTCGCATATCTGTTGGGAAGCTAATCAAGGGATAAGAATCCTTCAAAGAGTGGGCAAAAAGAAGTGAGATGGGACTCGGGCTCTGCTTGACAAAATTTGTATTCTAAAACTTTTATGCTGAGACTGAAGATATTGATCTTGATGTCATTAAGGAATTTTTAGGTATAAAGGAACGCATGTGATTCAGGAGGAGTGTATAGATTATAAAGTTGCTTATATTATGCTAAAATTCATCTCTAAATTCCTGGAAATGGGAGGCACTACCTTGCAAAGGAAATTCCGAGAACATCGCATACAGCAAATTAACAAAGGAAATATGCATGTCCTGTAACAAAAGATGATTGGAACAGACAAGATTAATGAGACAGATATTCAAGGTATTCCATGGTGACATCCTCGGGGATGGCAAAGGTTGTATCAGTAATACTGACGGTGAAAGTTTATATTTTTCTTTAGAAAAATAAGATTCTTTTTAATAGTCCATTATTTGAGTAGAATGATTAAAAATTCAAACAGCAATGATTTTGGATAAAAAATAAAGAAAAGAAACAAAAATATTTGCAATCAGCATGATGTGAAGAGAGAGAGAGAGAGAGAGAGAGAGAGAGAGAGAGAGAGAGAGAGAGAGAGAGAGAGAGAGAGAGAGAGAGAGAGAGAGAGAGATAAAAATGTATAATTGATATAATAAATGGACTATATCTGATGTGAACATTAAAATTAAAGTGTTTCATCTTCCACATTAGACCCATTTGTAATGTGTAAACCTGAAAGATTCACATATTCTAATAAACTTTCATGAAAAAAAAAAACTATGCACAAATCGATCGAGAGAGATTTCGGAAGCACTCAGGGACTTCGATGACGCGAGTGATGAACATATTTTACTAGTTCTTGGGGCTTGTCTCTGGATTTTCCAAATAGGGCTGTAGCGTAGCTAGTAATGATAATAATATAACAATAATTTGAATATATAATCTATGATAAAAGTCCTGTAACTGTTCACGTAAACCATTGAAACAAAGAGATAATGATGGTAGAAGAAAACTCTTATTTTGCTCGATGAGCAGGCTTAATGGTTGATGCATGAATTCTATGCCAATAGCACTTTCACAACTACACAATTATGATTCCTTGTGTTTTCGATATTACCTAAGAAGTTTGGAGGAGCTGTTGGTGTTGGGAGAAATATAATTAACCTATAAAACAATAATTTAGATAGTTTACTTTGATTATCTTGAAAATGATTACGCTTTTTTACTACAATTTGGTGTTCAACATAAAAAGTAAGTCATTAAGTTATGTTGAATTTTCACTTGGATAACATTAATTTCTTAGTAGAAGAAAAATCATTTGTATTTTAACATATCCATTGTTTAAGAAATAATGCTATGTTTTTTTTTTTTTTTTTTTTTTTTTTTTTTTTTTTTTTTTTTTTTTTTTTTTTTTTTTTTTTTTTTTTTTTAAGAACCTTTAGATTTAGAAGCTTTAAAGGGATCTTCTATCTTCAAGTTTAATTTTCATAAAAATTGTCAAAATCTGAAACTCATCAAACATAAATAATGTAAGTTGCGTCTTTGCAGCTGATATGCTGCCTACGGGCCAACCAAGGGAAAGGCCTGTGCCAACAACAAGTGTTGGCTTTAATACCCCAACAACAACAACTGATATGCGCATGTTTGGTAAAGGAAAAGATAGGGTGAAGTTTTAAGTTTTGGTGCCACAGATGGAAAATATTAACACAGAAAATACAGCTTGTTTAAATATTGGATGAATCTGGAGGAAAGAGCTTCGACATTAAGGCTTCTGCTGTGTTGCTTTATACACCTTGGTCACTCCCGAATACGTCTAAGAAATCTTAAAAGGGTTTTATGTGACAGTTTATTTATTCTAAACCTTTCAAACGTTTTGGGGATGTTGACGCTTTAATGAGCTTAATTCATATTCTCCATCCACTTTCGGACCTTCTTTGGTTATTTGGAATGAGATATGTGTTAGATCTCTCCTGTATCAAGGTATGGCCTGAAAATCGTCGTTATATTTTTTCGATATAAGCATTTTATCGAGAGGTAAATTTCTTCCTAATCAATATGATTATATGAAGGCCGCTATTTTGTTATTAATTTTGATATGCGTAGCTTATCATTAAAACAGATAACTATAGTAGTGAAATGGTATACTGAGATATCTAAAGTATGTTTGAAAGATTATATTTAATCGTAGAGTAAACAAGTGTGCACAAGCACACTTCATTCTTAGACAAGAACAGAAAATATTTCATTTATCAACCTAAACTATATTCATGTTTTACTGTATGTTTGTCAACCTCCATAATATAAAGACACACAAGTATTACTAAAAAATTATCCAGACTACATTCTGAAACGAGAAACATATGGCTGGATCGACAGAAGAACGAAATCCACACTGTAGGTGTTTCTCCATTTGAATAACACCGCATTTCAAAGCTGCTGAGTTGCGTTTGTCTTTCATTTGTCTCTCGTATTTTTTTTATCTAAATCAGCTTTTAAGGTTTAGTGGTCAGAGGCCATATTCGGAAATATCCATGTTGTGTGATAAAAAATCTGTTCCTGCTTGCGTATGGAGATAGATAGGTGTCTTGGACGGCAGTTTGTTCTTTGTCTCCACCTGGCATAACAGGAGACTCACTTTTATTTGAATATGTAATGTAGTGACTACTCATTTTAAAATCCAATAGTTGGAAATAGGTCAAGCCATGGAACTGATCAAGGACATACCCGGTCATATACAATTGTAATAAAAGACATTGTTATACATATTGCATGATCAGGAAAGATAATACAACAGGAAAAAGTTCATCGGATTTTTTTCTTGGAACACTGTAGTAATAATAGATGGAGAGCCAGGTGGATTTTATTCACACTATTGAGTACAACAGGTTTGAGTGTGTAATTCTATTTTAAATCACCTAACAATGAAAGAGAGGGCTGCCTTGAGTTGCACAGTCCTGGGTTTTGGTCCACGAGGGTCTTAAAAGGGGAGCCAAAAATCCAATCAAACAACCGTTTCAAGCCTATTTTATTTAGATCACCCCTCATATTAAACTAATGCAATATAAGACAGGAAAATGCATGAGGTTACTAATTAAGACACTGTACCAACCGTGTGTCACAAAATTGTACATAATTATTTTGTATATATTATGCTTGTATCTGCGCTCTTCCCTCGCACTAAAAAGAACCTGAATGATCATGTCTCCGGTTTTGCTCTGTAACATTGTCTGCCTCTCGAACATGTTATGTCCTGTTGCCTTGAGGTTTTGTATATAAAGGAGAGTGTTCCTTAATAAACAACTCAGTTGATTGCATCCTGCCTTTGAGTTCACAACCCTCTCTCGGCCCGTCACATTGGTGACCCCGGAAGTCGACTCTCTCCTACCGCCTTCCACCCCCACCCCCTCGCCCCTTCATCGTTGGTGCTATGGTGGACTCTACGGCAGTTGGTGCTGCGGCCGCTCCATTCAAACTTTCATCGTTTGCCAGCGGAGAGGCGTTTGCTTGGTTTCAGCGCACAGAAGTCCAGTTTCGTATCAGGGGCATGACTCGCTCAACCACCAAAGTGGATTATGTTCTCACGGCGATACCCGAGGACACCTTCCCAGAAATATCCGACTGGCTTTGTGAACAAGGAGAAACCCCAATAGCGTATGACGCCCTCAAAACATACCTTCTGCAGCAGTACTCGCCGTTGCCAGCCGACCGTATAGCAAAGCTTTTTCAGCTCTCGCAACAAGCGTTGGGGGACCAAAGAGCTTCGCTTGCCCTCAGGGAAATGACCAGTATCGTATACCTTCAACCTGCCGCAGACGGCTCTCCTCGTGAGGTGAACCTACTTCGTGCCATTTGGATACGCCGTTTACCCGAACCTGTATGCGCTGCCATACCCGATGTCGATAGTTTACCCATAAAGGACTTGATGACCAAAGCCGACGCCCTTATGGACAGCCACTTCAAGACCTCCATCAACGCCTCCACCCCTGACGAAGAGGATGCCTATTCAACGTCAACCGAAGCTGACATGAATGCCGTAGGACATACACGCCTACCCCGTGATGTGCCGAAGCGGCGACAAAGCCGCCCACCACCCACCAATCGCTCGCGCCCCAACGAACGACTTCTACAGCCACTTACTACCTCCCATCCACCGCAGTTTTGCTACTACCACTTCAGATTCGGGGCAACCGCGAAGAAATGTGCCAAGGATTGTCAGTGGCCAAAAAACGTGTAAGTAAGCCATCGCTTGTGGCGGTGGCCTCCCGTGTTTCTAATCTTTTCTTTTTACAGGATGCAGGAACGGGCGTGCGATTTTTGGTAGACACGGGTGCTTGTCATTCTCTTTTGCCAAGGAAACTCTTCAAGGCACGACGTAGTCTGTCTACATCTGCCGACGTCCGCTTGGTAGCTGCCAACGGATCTGCGATACCCACCTACGGTTACGAGAACCTCACATTATCGTTCGGAAACGGTAAATTCAATTGGAAGTTTCTTTTTGTTGACGTCACAATGCCAATCCTCGGTGCGGATTTCCTCTCTCATTTCCACCTTCTGGTCGATGTCGCCTTCCGACGATTGGTCAACGCAGACTCGTACTTGTCGACACCTCTTCAACCCGCCCCCTCTAACCTCGCTCTCCACATCAGCGCACCCACGGATGCCTACGCCCACCTCCTCACGTCGTACCCGGAAGTTTTCCGTCCAGAACTTCGCCAAACGCCCACGGTTCCTGCCAAGCACGGTATTTATCACCATATCAAGACGACAGGACCCCCAGTCTTCGCTAAATTCAGACGTCTGGCACCGGAACGATTGGCAGCCGCCAAACAGACGTTCGCCGAAATGGAGGAAATGGGCCTTTGCCAAAAGGCCTCCAGCCCATGGTCGTCACCCTTACACATCGTTCTGAAGAAAGACGGCTCCCTCCGTCCGTGCGGGGATTACAGGCACCTGAACATGCAAACAGAACCGGATCACTACCCCCTCCCAAACATTGCCGATGTGACCTCCTACCTGCACAAAGCGAAGGTTTTCTCTACGCTCGACCTCCTGAAGGGGTATTATCAGGTGCCTATGAACCCAGAAGACATCCCCAAGACCGCCATCACCACTCTGTTTGGTACATACACCTTTAATTACTCCTGTTTTGGCCTTCGTAATGCTGGGGCATCGTTTCAACGTCTCATGGATGGCATCTTAGGGGACCTCCCTTTCTGTGTATGTTATGTGGACGACATACTTGTGTTCTCCTCCTCAAAAGAGGAACACCTCCGTCACCTGCGCATCGTGCTCGACCGCCTGCAACAAAACGGCCTTGTAGTCCGGTAAGACAAGTGTACCTTTGGCGCCAACGAAGTTTCGTTCTTAGGGCACCGTATCACTCCTGAAGGAGTCCATCCCCTCCCTGAGAAGGTAGCAGCCGTTCAGAACTTCCCCGCGCCCTCGACCGTCAAAGCTCTGCAGGAATTCTTGGGCATGATCAACTGTTATCACCGTTTTCTGCCAGCCATTGCTGCCACTCTTGCTCCCCTCTACGCCTCCCTCAAGGGCAAGCCAAAGGACCTGAAGTGGGGTCCCGATCAAGAAGCAGCCTTCTGCAATGCAAAGAAGGCCCTATCAACTGCTGCGGCTCTCACTTTTCCTATCCCACACGCCCCTCTCCTTCTCTCCACCGATGCCAGCGACGTCGCTATTGGTGCAGTACTCGAGCAGGTGGCCAAAGGCTCGCCCCGCCCATGGGCCTTCTTCAGCAGAAAACTGTCCAAGGCAGAATCGGGTTATTCTACCTTCGATCGAGAATTGCTGGCGGTGCACTTGGCTGTCCGTCACTTTCGCCATTTCTTAGAAGGTACACCCTTCGTCATTCGCACAGACCACATGCCTCTGGTGCACGCCTTCACTTGACAGTCTGACGCCTGGTCCGCCCGTCAACGCCGACATCTCTCCGCCGTGGCTGAATACAATTGCACCCTTCAATATGTCCCTGGGAAAATGAATCCCGTTGCCGATGCCCTGTCAAGAAACACGTTGGCTGCCGTTCAACTGGGATTGGATTACAACGCCCTGGCTGAAGCCCAACGACAGGATCCAGAGTATCAAGCTTGTAGGACATCCTGCAAGTCCCTCCGTTGGGAAGACTTTATCCTCGAAGACTCCAACACCACCTTCCTCTGTGACGTCAGTACTGGTAGACCGCGACCTTGGATTCCTGCTCCCATGCGCCGACAGGTGTTTGATTTCATTCACGGCCTTTCACATCCCTCGTGCCATTCTACTGCACAGCTGCTAAAGGCAAAGTTCATTTGGCACGGCATTTTTAAGAATCCTAAGGATTGGGTCCGCGCCTGTACTTCTTGCCAAACTTCCAAAGTACATCGACACACGGATTCAGGAGTGGGCACCTTTCCTCAACCTCAGCGTCGTTTCGCACACATTCACATCGACGTTGTAGGCCCCCTACCCACATCACAAGGACATCGTTACCTGTTTACCGTCATCGACCGCTCCACTCGTTGGCCTGAAGCCATTCCCCTGGAAACTGCAACGTCCGCCTCATGTACATCTGCCTTACTCTCTGGATGGATTTCAAGATTCGGTATCCCTGAGCATATTACTTCTGACAGGGAAACCACTTTCACCTCTCAATTGTGGACGTCATTAGCGAATCTCCTGGGCATCACCCTACATCAGACAACGGCCTACAACCCCGCTGCCAATGGAATGGTTGAACGTTTTCATCGCACCCTCAAAGTAGCTTTGATGTCCCGCTGCAAGGATTGCAACTGGTTTACTCAGCTTCCCTGAGTCCTCCTGGGACTAAGGACCACTCCTAAAGACGCCCTCGACGTCTCGGCAGCTGAAATGGTGTATGGCGACCCGTTGGTCGTCCCTGCAGAATTTTTTCCTTCTACAACCTCCTCCGACGATCTCCAGCGCATACGTCACGTCGTGGGAAAATTTACTCCGTGCCGCCAGACTTACAAGCCCCAGCGAAGCATCACATACCAACGGACTTGCACTCTGCAACGCACGTCTTCCTGCGCAACGACACTAGCAAGCCACCACTAACGCCCCCTTACACGGGCCCTTCCCTTGAGATCCGACGCAGTCCGAAAGCATTCCTACTAAACATTCGGGGCAAAGAAGACTGGGTCTCCATTGATCGTCTAAAACCTGCTTATCTTCTGCCAGATGACCCGCCTACAGTTCGCCTCTTCAGATCAGGGCGCCCTATTTAACATGTACAGTATGTCATTTTTAGGGGGGGAGCCATGTACCAACCGTGTGTCACACAATTGTACATAATTATTTTGTATATATTATGCTTGTATCTGCGCTCTTCCCTCACACTAAAAAGAACCTGAATGATCATGTCTCCGGTTTTGCTCTGTAACATTGTCCGTCTCTCGAACATGTTATGTACTGTTGCCTTGAGGTTTTGTATATAAAGGAGAGTGTTCCTTAATAAACAACTCAGTTGATTGCATCCTGCCTTTGAGTTCACAACCCTCTCTCGGCCCGTCACAACACCTACAAATTAATGACAAATTAACAATTTATCTAAACTTTCAAGTACAACAAAAATTCTTCTTGCAAATGATTGTTTAGTATTCCTAGACACTAAATCCCCAACTTAAGACACAATGTTTCCTGGGGTTTCTAGATAAGATGGGGGTCTTTGGGGGCTTATTTACGGAATGAAATAGAATTGCAAAAAACTTGGTTAGCCAAACCAAAAGAACCAATAT
Source organism: Palaemon carinicauda (assembly GCF_036898095.1). NCBI lineage: Eukaryota > Metazoa > Arthropoda > Malacostraca > Decapoda > Palaemonidae > Palaemon > Palaemon carinicauda. The sequence continues at coordinate 46,021,571 of NC_090745.1, read as the reverse complement.
TCCTTTGCAAACAATGAATAGACAGAGAACTCCGCTGCCAATCAGGAATAATATAATGGAAGCAGCATGCAACATGACAGGTGACACCGACAACCCCTATACCACGAAAGAACTCAACACGGCCCTCGCAAAGGCAGGAGAGACACGAACCCTGGAGCAGACCATATCAATTACGGTATGCTAAGGAATATGGGAAGTCCCGCGAAATTGGTGTACTTGTCCTTAATCAACAGAACACACATCGAAAGACTCCGCCTATAAACATGGAACCAAGAAGACACGAAACCGATCCCAAAACCCAAAGAACCAGACACCTACCAACCCATAGCTTTAATTAGCTGAACCGAGAAAGTCGCTGAATGAATGGTACAAGCAGACTTCAATGGAAAAAAGGCCAACTACATCCTTGCCTTTAGGCCTACAGAGAAGACATAGGCACTGAAGAATGCATAGCCAATATCCTTACGACAATCAACGACATAAAAGCCTTTGTCATCCTTCTTGACCATGAGAAAGCCTTTGAGCTAGCTAGCTCCCCATCTGTCCTCTCTACACTCATAGAGAAAGAGTAATAGGACACCTACTGGCATGGACTTAGAACTACACCCAAAACTGGGAGGCCAGAGTCACCCTTCAAGGAAAAACCTCTGAATTTATCCCCCTGGTAAATAGAACTCTTCAATGGGGCATACTAAGACCATATCTATTATACTTACTTATGAAGAACTCTACCAGTCTAGACCTCCCAAACGAGGTGATCATATAATCTGATGATATATGTATTATCTGCCCACAGAACGCACACTCATGCAAAACCACCCAGAATGCCCTTGGTATGATCCAGGCCAAATGCAAACACCTTGGCCTTAAAATCAACAAGACAAAAGCAATGGCCATTAAATACCCAGAATACCCTCTGAGTTTCACCCTCATGGGAAAACCTCTAGAATGGGTGAAACAATTCATGTATCTAGGAGTAATCATCAACAAAATTCTAAAACCTGCAAACGAAGTAACCCACCTTAGAGAGCAAATAAAAATTGGTCTCTCAGCCTTGAAACAAATGACCACCCTAAAACAAAGAGTACCAAACAGTCTCCCAAGACTGTTTCACATTCAAGCAATTCGGTCCCTCGTCGACTATGCAGCATCTATGCTCGACTCACTGAGCAGAACTCAGAAAGCCTCTCTAGAAATGGTACAAAACAACGAAATGAGACTAATCATTGACTCCCCCATGTGTACCAGACTCTGCTTGTTAAGAGCCAAAACTAAGCTAATTTCCCTTTAAGCAAGGATAGTCATCAGAAATTGCAGCATCGTATCCAAGTCAATCAAAGCAGACAGAGACTGCCCACTGAACAACAGACTCAAAAGACTTCTCCCCTTGGCGGAGGAGATTGATCCTTCAAAGACACATGCAAAGTGTATCTAGTATTCTGCTAGATACACTTAGAAGAATGCAAAACGAAGCCTTCAAGAAAAAGGGGCAACAAAAACACGACTGCAATATCACTCCTGCCCTGTGGTCACAAGACCCCTTCCGATACAACTTTACCATCCTCCCATCAGCAAGCAAAGCTCTCTGCACGCCGGGACAGCTTACAACGGCAGCCGGAAATGTAATAAACCAAACCACCTCCCCCAACCTCTACTATACTGATGGATCACTTGATCGTAACATCCCTGCAGTAGCAGCAGTATTCGTTTCTCCACCAGGCTACAGAGAAAACTGGAGGCTTTCCAACCACGCCTCCATCCTACATCCGAGCTAATGGTGATTGCAAAGCCCTAGAACAGTAGGCTAGTCTACCTGGAGGAAACACAATAATCCACATGAATTGGAGAGGAGCCATTCTGACTCTCAGCAACAAAATACCCATTGAAAATATCTATCTAATCGTAGCAATATTGTATCTAGACTTAGCTCACCAAAGTAGCAACAGCAGGTCATCCTGAATTGGATCCCAAGTCCCACTGGAATCATCGGCAATGTCGAGGCCAATCACCTACCCAAGTCAGCCCTGAGGTGCCAAATAATCAGCACCACACTTCAACCTTCATTAAAAATCATCAAGAATCAAATGGCAGCCTTTTGCAACATACAAAAAACAAGTGAAGTAAGGCTAGCCTTCCTTGACGGCTCCATATCAACCAAATGGTACATCGAAACAACTATCCTAATCCCACATCATCTTGTAAGAAACACTCCCTGCATACTGCGATTGGAATATCTGTGTAACTGGCAAATCATCATCGGTAACAACAAGGACCCAGCATCACAACAGTGACTGGAAAGTCCGTGCAATACCTGTCAGCAATTGACAGATGAACCTCTGCAACACTACCTGTTGCATTGTTCAGAAACAAGCCTACTAAAAAAAGATTTTAACTCTAACATTCCTGTAACTGGGACAGCAACCGCAAAACACTTCATTGTTAATGTTGACATGTTCTCAGTCTTTCTCAGCTACTATCATCCCCCTAGATAACATAATTACCAACACCAGTTTGAAATAACCAAACCTTGTAATTCTCGGCTTAACCTTCATTTTAGCTCTTCTCTCACTTGCAATTATCTTCTCTCTTTAAAGAAGTTCATGACTTATTCCCAACTAAACATCAAATCTGACAAGCATAATTAAAATCTTATTTCTATTTTTTGTTCTATTATTTTCAGGTACAGGAATGTTTATTCCACCCTCTCTCTACCACTCATATTCGCAAACAAAATTCTCCTCTTCCGCTCTCTCCTACTCAAGCTGAAACTTCACGCTATTGCTCATCCTAAAAACTTAAGCTGAAACTACTAAAGAAGTTATTTACTCGTTCTATTCCAATATTTATAACTAAATATTTCCTAACGCCTTCCTGAGCCCTTCTACTGAGGGAATTACTCCTGTACCTCTTTATCTCCAAGTAAACGACAGGAGTCAGTTTGATCTTTTTTTTTTGGGGGGGGGGGGGCGATGCCTCCTCCCCTCTGTCACCTTTAATTTTTCCTTTTGACCTCAAGAGGCAGGAGGACCTCTAAAAAAAAAAAAAAAAAAAAAAAAAGGCAAACCAATGGACAATGTATAAAAGTTGCTAATCATCCATGTCCCACATCCTATCCCAAACCACCTGAAAAATAAAAGTTGTAGATCATGCTATATCTTAAATCACCTACAAACCTACAAACCCAACCAAACACCTTAGGGCTGCAAGTGTGCAAGAGCCCGTGCATGGCCTGAAGGGTCAGGCAATCTGTAATAACAACAAAAGGACCCAGAGAGATACAAAGACCGTCAAAACTGAACGTATTCAAAAGAGAGAGTACAACAGTTTTAACTGATGTTTTGGATAAAATGTTATTTTAAAGGAACCAAAATGAAAATTAGGACAAAAAAATACCAAGAGTTTCTAATTAAGAAACCTACTAATTAACAACCAATTAACGATTTATTTAAACTTTGAAGTACAAAATGAATTATTTTTGCAAATGATAATTTAGTAATCCTCGATACCATATCCACAACTTAGGACACATTTTTCCTAAGGTTTGTAGATAAAATGGGTTTTTTTTTTTACCCTGAAGGATATGAAGGCCCTTATACAAAAGAGGGAGTACAACAATTTTGATTGATACTTTGGATGAAACATTATTTCAAATGAACAAAAATGCAATATCTGGGGTTAAGACAACTACTGATTATCGACTAATTGACATCTAATTACTCTTTCAGGTACAAAAAAGAAATTTTTTCATGTAAAAGATAATTTCTTGACTCTACACACTATATTCACAACTTAAGCCATGATTTTTCCTGGGGTTTGTGGATAAGACACCCACTAATTATCAACCAATTACTAAGTTGTTCACAATTTTAAGTACATTTAGTTTAGGAATTCGTTCAGCTTTTTTATAATTGAAGGACTCCTAACATGAAATGAACCACTTGTATCAGTAATCTTTGAGGTCGGTTGGTAAGACATTTGTTTTCTACAATGAATAACAGCAGGATGCTGGATAAACTCATGACAGTTTCTGGTAATTCCCAGTTGGTGGTTTATAATAATGTCAGTGATTCAAACAGAGATCAGTGCATGTCAATGCGTACACAAGCATTCCACAAATATGGCTTTCATCTCACTCAATCCGTGAATTGTAGGAATACTATACACAAAGGTACTGGTTCAGTTTGATACAGGTAGAAAACGCACAGAAAAATAATTCAATTTATGAAAAAATATTCTACTTATTTTGCCTGCTTAAATTGAACATGTTGAAGTTCGATGTGAACCAATAGAATTATTTTACTTTCAGATAGCATTTGTAAAATAGCTTGTCGTTAGTGTACAGAGGGCCATGGTACACAGCAGCTGCCGCAGAAAAAATATATGAGCCTATGCTGGAACATGGACTGGATAATCTCGTTCATGAAGAAAGTTTGTCAAGTGCGTCCACTGCTAATGTCGGAGAGGCATCAGGCAAAAAGGGTAGGCTACGAATAATAATGTTTGAAATTTTTCTGAACCTCAAGGTCATTGCTTATACAAACTTACTGCCTGTGACTGAAGACTGATGAGCGACAATACTTAAATAGGCCTATGCTCCGAAAACAAACTGCAAGATATGAAAATTCAAAATACCAAGCTTTGGTAGACCATCTCTCATCAACAATCACTGGAGTTGATGGGCATCATCATCGGTGCTACGGTGCTTTTACTGCTATCCAAGTTAGCAACACCTGATTGTTGACGACCAACAACCTTGCGGTAGTAAAGACTTACGATCAACAACTCATTCACCAGTGACACCTGTACATGAAAAATCTTGTTTAAGTAAATTTGAGAACTAAGTGTCTTTATTGTAACAGAAAAGGGAAAACTGATGATAGAAAGGGAGGATTGGGGTCTGTACTAACTAAAGAAGCGGGAAATAACATTCGAAAGGCTTCAAAAAAACTGGGAGATAACACTGTTCTGGTAAAGATTTCTAGTACTGATTTGATTTCAAAGGAAGTGAAGTTTCCCTATTCTTGTAGAGGCAAACAGTTAGCTGTTGCTGCTAGGGTGAAAAATAGTGGGCAGAAAAGCAGTAAAAACCGGAATTCTGAAAAAAAGGCTGTCACACAAATTATTGATTATGTCAAGTTGCATGTTATCCTAGACGCACGGCCAAAACATTTGAAATCGGTTTATTATCGCTACTGTATTTTATGTGAGGTGGCAGAAGAAGAATCCACTATTGGGTCTTGTCAATACCTTGGAGAAATGCTATAAAAGTACTTCCAAATGAGCTGAAATCTTATACTTTTGATGCAAAGAAGCATGGGCTAATTATTCATAGCTGCTACCTTGATTACAAGTCAATAAAAGTGGTGTAAGATTTTTAGTCATCTGAGAAAGGTCAACTAGTAAAATATGCCATACTCCTGCACAAACACTTGAAAAATGTCAGACCCACCCCATGCAGCAACCCCTTGAATCTCAATGAACTTTTTTGTGGCGAGGGTGAAGTAGTAGAAATCAAAACTCTGAATCTGTGAAACGACATGCTACATTAGCAAGTGGAGATGCATCTTTCATTGTTCAGAATGGACAGTTAGTGCACCCAATTATAATGAGCCATAAATTTCTGACAGTAGTGAATTGTTTTGGTCACAATATTAGCTATTCGAAGTACGAGAAACTAGAAACTGATTTGGCTATAGCTATCCAAAGCAGGCAGAAGTCTTTTCCGAAGGGTGTGAAACCTGGTCCCATCATGGGCAATGCATTTATTAACTATGATGAACTTGTTCATATGTTGTCGGGCTTTGAGAGCCCACATGATACCATGGCTATAATATACCATAGTATTTACCCACTTGCCACAGAAGTTGAGGAGGGACCGCCTGTGCTTTGTCAAACAGAAAATATACTACCCATATTGAGAAAGAAATACAAGAGAAAGTGGGTTGTTCTGACATCAGAAATAATGCCATATCGAAAGAAACCACAGATGGATCAGTTTCAATATCCTAATACCGAGTGTAGCAAGCTTCCTGAAATTTCTGGTCACACACGGAAACTAGACACAATGTTCTTTGTGAGCCACCACTTTGATTCAGAATGTTTGCCAATACAGGTTGAATTTAATGCACATCTTCACCAAGATAGATTACTGAAGCAGGTTGTTTACTATATGCCGAACATAAACCAACTCATCACAGAAGATGACGTTGTTACAAAAACCATGTGCACAGCACATAATTGTGCAGAGGATTATGGCCAGATGTAAGGTCTGGTTACATATGGTCTAGATGTAGCAAAGACTGCACACCAAATCCAAGTCAAAAGTCACCCAGATTTTGACAATCTGTTCATTATGTTTGGAGTATTCCACATTCTCATGTTCTACTTTAAAAACAATGAAAAGGTTATTGCAGAATCGGGTGGACCAGTGATGCTGACAGACTCAGGCGCATTAGCCCCAGATCTCTGAGATGGTTCTTAGAGTGCCTAAGCTACAATTGATGTAAACGACTTCACCCAATCCTTGCTCACGGTTTCTGAAGGAATATGAAAATGCAGACTCAGTTCTCCCGGAACTGCAGAATATCCCCTGGAAAAAAAGGAAATTGTTGACCGTTTCTGCAACTAAGCCTTGTTTGGAGAGCTATTTGAGAATTTTGAGGGGTTCAAGAAGAGCACTCAAACTGGCAACCTTGGTCGAACAGCACAGTTTTGGGCAATGTATATTCAGTATATACAAATCTACCACATTGTCGAACATGGGGTTAGACACACCACAGACACAGATCTCTTCATCTCCGTGTTCACACCAATGATTATTATTATTATTATTATTACTATCCAAGCTACAACCCTAGTTGGAAAAGCAAGATGCTATAAGCCCAGGGGCTCCAAAAGGGAAAAAAAGCCAGTGAGGAAAGGAAATAAGGATATAAATAAATGAAGAGAACAAATTAACAATAAATCAATCTAAAATAGATAACAACGTCAAAACAGACATGTCATATATAAACTATTAACAACATCAAAAACAAATATGTCATAAATAAACTCTAAAAAGACCAATGTCCGCCTGGTCAACAAAAAAGCATTTGCTCTAACTTTGAACTTTTGAAGTTCTACTGATTCAACCACTCGATTAGGAAGATCATTCCACAACTTGGTCACAGTTGGAATAAAGCTTCTAGAGTACTGCGTAGTATTGAGCCTCATGATGGAGAAGGCCTGGCTATTAGAATTAACTGCCTGCCTAGTATTACGAACAGGATAGAATTGTCCAGGGAGATGTGAATGTAAATGATGGTCAGAATTATGAAAAATCTTATGCAACATGTATAATGAACTAATTGAATGACGGTGCCAGAGATTAATATCTAGATCAGGAATAAGAAATTTAATAGACCGTAAGTTTCTGTCCAACAAATTAAGATGAGAATCAGCAGCTGAACACCAGACAGGAGAACAATACTCAAAACAAGGTAGAATGAAAGAATTAAAACACTTCTTCAGAATACATTGATCACCGAAAATCTTGAAAGACTTTCTCAATAAGCCTATTTTTTGTGCAATTGAAGAGGACACAGACCTTATATGTTTCTCAAAAGTAAATTTACTGTCGAGAATCACACCTACAATTTTGAAAGAGTCATACAAATTTAATGAAACATTATCAATACTGAGATCCGGATGTTGAGGAGCCACCGTCCTTGACCTAATTACAATCATACTTTGAGTTTTGTTAGGATTCAACTTCACACCCCATAATTTGTACCATGCACTAATTCTAGCTAAATCTCTATTAAGGGATTCACCAACCCCAGATCTACATTCAGGGGATGGAATTGATGCAAAGAGAGTAGCATCATCTGCACATGCAACAAGCTTGTTTTCTAGGCCAAACCACATGTCATGTGTATATAGTATGAAAAGTAATGGGCAAGAACACTACCCTGTGGAACACCGGATATCACATTCCTAAAATCACTATGGTGCCCATCAACAACAACTCTTTGAGATCTATTACTTAAAAAATCAATAATAATGCTAAGAAACGACCCACCCACTCCCAACTGTTTCAGTTTGAAAACAAGGGCCTCATGATTAACACGGTCAAAGGCAGCACTAAAATCAAGGCCAATCATACGAACTTCCCGCCCACAATCAAGGGATTTCTGTACAGCATTGGAGATTGTAAGAAGGGCATCACATGCTCCAAGGCCTTTACGAAAACCAAATTGCAAACTAGGGAGTAGATGATTACCTTCAGCAAACCTATTAAGACGTTTTGCCAGAGGACGTTCAAAAACTTTAGATAATATGGGAGTCATGGAAATTGGGCGGTAATCAGTGGAACTTGAGCTACCACAAACACATTTACATAGAGGAGTAACATTACCAATTCTCCAACAAGTGCTAAAAGCTCCTCTTCTTGCTAACTTGCGCAAAATAACAGATAACTTTGGAGCTAAGAAATCTGCTGTCTTCATAAAAAACAAAGGAAAAATACCATTTGGGTCTACACCTCCATAAGCATTAAGGTCCACCAACAGAGCTTTAATCTCACGAGATCGAAAATCTAAACTAGTTAGTTTAGGCTCAGGAAAACAGGAATGAGGACGTTCAAGTTTTTCATTACTCTGTTTACTGTCAAAAATATCAGCCAAAAGGGTTGCCTTTTCCTTTGGACAGTGAGTGACTGAGCCATCTGGTTTAAGTAAAGGAGGAACTGTTGCATCTACACCAAAGAGTGCAGATTTAAGGGTAGACCACCATTTATGTTCCTGAGTTGTACCAGAAAGTGTTTCTTTTATGGTTAAATTGTACTCCTTTTCAGTTGAGGCATAAACTTTCTGAGCAAAAGCTCGAAGATGAGTATAGTTGTTCCAGGTCAAATCTGATCTGTTACCCTTCCAAATTTGATAGGCCTCCTGCTTCTCCAAAAAAGCACGTCTACAATCAGCATTGAACCACGGTTTGTCCTTTACTCGGTACCTTAGCACACGAGAAGGGATACACCTATCAATTATGTTGATTAGATTCTCATTCAAAGGGACAACAGGATCTACACTATTATATAATTGATCTGTATTTCATAACAAACCACCTGAACTATGCCCGCTGGATGTCGAAAGACCAGCTTGATTTGATGAACTTAGCTGATTCGCAACCTGGGCTACGGCAGATTTTAGAGGATAGAGGTTTTTCAGTCAGATGATCAAACAACGAATTTGCACGAATTCTAGTTGATCTCACCCTGGAGAAAACAGTGAATGCAGAGGCAACATACCTAATGACAGCATATACATTGTCCCCAAACAACTACAATTCAAGAGTAAGGTGAAGTGTCACCAAGACTAGCCGAGCAGCATGTGTGAATGAATCTCTCACTATTGGTAGAATGGGCAACACAAGCGACATTCAGAATGAGCTGAGTCCTGCCCGAATCAGGAAAAACAATGAGGATCTACAGAAGATCATGAATCACATTGAGACTTGCGCCAATCCTTTCAAACTTGATCCAAGTATGCCTCTCATAACCATCAGCACTAAGACGAGTGTAACAGATGCCATGAGTACATCATTATTGAACATGCCAAAAGGCAGTAAGAATAAACATGACAGCTTTGTAAAAAAATGCCTTGAAAGTGCAGAGTGTTTAGGAAAACCAATTTGCAAGCATTCTCTTTGCACATTCATGCGTAACCAATAAAAAAACAGACAAAAATGCCAACGAGGCACCAGTGCTCTTCATGGCCGCATTGCACATACAGCAGCAACAAATGACATGAGCATGTGTTCTCATTTCCACTGACACCTGTACCCCTGTCAATGGGTTACAGTGATGGCACGATAGCTCACATGGATAAAAGCAAATTGTTCCAACTTCTGGAGGGAACTGTCGGTGACCATGGCAGCCACTCAAATGTATGTACTCATATCATAGACGGTGATTTTCAATTCCACTGTATTTTGCTGGAACAGCCTGCAACATATGGGGAGATGTCACGAAACATTCTGGTTACTAGCTTTGCATTTAAATAATGGAGAATCAACATCAACTTCAATACTTATGAAAGACCATCCATCAAGGACTGTGAGCCCAGGAGCACAGAAGCTGTTGTGGGAGGGGAACTAGTTATCAAAGGACCTCAACAGAAAAGAGATTCAGCAAGAAGAAACAACTCGAGACAGAGTCGTTCAAACGAGAGGTACCTCTCTTTCTCACAAAGGATTGATTGAGCGACTTCTACAGGCCTCTTTTTGATGGACAGGAAGTGTATTTGGTAACGGTGGAAGAATGCACCCAGCACCTCGTAGAAGACGGAGAAGCATACACAGTATCAGTCCATCTCTAAATTGCAATCACTCAGAGGCTGACACCAGTCATCCTTCACATGATTGAGGTGAACAAGTCCACACCTGGTGACATAGTCGTAAGAGCTTCTGACTCTGACATTCTAGTGTTACCCCTACACCATGTCCATCAAGTTTCCTCTACTATGTGGATGGGGGTGGGGACAAGAGGACTAGGCGACCTGCTTTATGTAAACATAACTATAATTGCTGATGCGATAAGCCAAGCTATGTGTGCTGCACTCCCCGGTCTACATGTGTTCACTGGCTATGATTATACCTCTGTCTTTGTATGGAAAGGAGAGAACAGGCCATATGCAATTGTAGCAAAAAGTGACAAGTTCCAGAGAGCGTTTGCTTCATAGAGCCAGGCTGTCTCAAGAGAAGTCATCCAAAATTTTGCAAGATTTTGTCTGCGTGTTGTACGGAGTACGGAAACTTGTCCCACTCAACAGGCACCAGTTCAACGTGGTCGAGAAAACCTACAAACGATAGTTAAATGTGAAGCACCTATTTGAGAAGCTTAAAAGCATTGCTGGCAGCAGCATTCCACCATGGGAAACCGAACTAACACCTCACATAGATAGCAGTACATGTGTTACAAGATTATGGGTTAGTGCTCATCACCAAGAACTGGATTAAATACCCACCAATGCATGGGAAAATTTCGATGCCGAATTTCGCATCATTTGGTTCAATGGAGAACAGATGCCTCTTGTACTCATTCCAGACATTCAGGTCGAAACAGAACCAGATGACAACAGCGATGATTCCTAGGAAGATGGTGGTATGGATGATTATATAGAGGAAGATCATGATCCTCTGCCAAGAAAAATGGAATCATCACGTGAAAATACTGATGATGATCCCAAATGAGATGACCACAGTAAAATAAACACAGTCTCTTGACCTAGGATTCGACTTGGTCACTATAAAACAATAAACTATGTTGTATATCACAATACACATTCCATTTTGCATTATCTTCTGCAAAAAGAAATTTTGTCTCATGAAATTTTAAATAAATCGATCTTTAATTAAGTATCCGTTAATTAGTCTCAAGCAATAACCCCAGACATTTTGGTGTTTTAAATTGAATTTATGTTAATTTGGAATAATGTTTCATCCAAAGAATCAGTCAAAATTGTTTTACTGTCTCTTTTGTATACAGGTCTTCATATCCCTCAGGATCCAAAGACCCCCATCTCATCTACAAACCCCAGGAAAAAGTGCGTCTTAAGTTGTGGATATGGTGCTCTCGGATTACTAAATTATCATTTTGAAAAGAATTTATGTTATACTTGAATGTTTAAATGAATCTTTAATTGGTCATTAATTGGTAAATGTCTTGATTGATAACCCCAGATATTTTGTTGTCTTAAATAGCTTATTTGTTCATTTGAAATAATGTTTCACACAAAGCAGCAATCAAAACTGCTGCAATCCCTCTTTTGTGTAAGGGTCTTCATATCCCTCAGGGTCCAAAGACCCCCATCTTATCTACAAACTCCAGGAAAAATGCGCCTTAAGTTGTGAATATGGTGTCTAGGATTACTGAATTATCCTTAGCAAAAATAACCTGTTTTACTTGAAAATTTAAATAAATCATTAAATGGTCGGTAATTAGTAGGTATCTTAATTAGTAACTCCAGGGTTTTTCATGTCTTAAGTAGCATTTTTGTTCATTTGAAATAATCTTTTATCCAAAGCATCAAACAAAACTGATGTACTCCCTCTTTTGAATAAGTTCAGTTTTGAGGGTCTTCGTATCCCTCAGGGTCCAAAGACCCCCATCTTATCAACAAACCCCAGGAAACATTGCTTAATAAGTTATGGATTTGGTATCTCAGATTACTAAACAATCATTAGTAAGAAGATTTTTTTTTCTTTTTTTTTTTGTACTTGAAAGTTTAAATAAATCATTAAATGGTCGTTATTTAGTGGGTGTCTTAGTTAGTAACCCCAGGTATTATCATGTCTTAAGTTGCATTAGTTTAATTTAAGGGGTGATGTAAATGAAACAGCCTTGAAACGGTTGTTGTACTCGAAAGTTTGTTTAATTGGATTTTTGGCTCCGCTTATGAGACCCTCACGGACCAAAGCCCACGATTGTGAAACTTACGATACCCTTCTCTTTCACTGATAGGTCATTTACAATAGAATTACACACTCAAACCTTTTGCACTTAATTATGTGAATGAAATCCACCTGGCTCTCCAGCTATAACCAGAAGTATCTTCGCCCAATGGTTATAGTATAAGTCTCCTAATAAATTAAGGTGTGTGGTTATATAAGACATGAGTTATCAATGTTATTGTATAATCAATTCACGAAGAATAACGAATGTTTTTTTTTTATTATTATTTCCTAATTCGTTCCAGAACCTCATTTCATAATGTCATCTATTTATCTACAATAAGTCGAAAATACCAAGAGAGTGCACGTATTGTATATAATTGTTGGATGTTCTCAAGATGTTGACATATTTGCAGCTATCATTGATGAGTTATCTAGTAGGAGGCATTTTCAGACTGAGGATGGTGTACGTTCACACATGTTTAAAGACTGTCCGATTTTGAAACATTATAAATATCTAAAATTATATTGGACAAAATAAAAAAGAATATCACGACAATGTAGGTCAGCACTTTACTCATTAAAAACCAGAGAAACCGATAATACAAGACAGTTGGCTTACAAGTGAACAATCAGGAGGGAGTTTTAGTTGGGCCATCCCAAGAAATCTATAATAGGCCTCTCATTTCTACTTCAGGCAAGTACCCATGGGAGCATAAGGCTGACTTTAAACCAACTATCCTTATTTCAATGTTTTGTTTTATATTCAAAGCGATTTACACTGGTCACGGAAAATCCCATATTAAAGTTACTATTATAATAACGTAAAGCATTTTATCTTGTAGTTTAAGGTTTTGAGATTGTTTTTATTATGACAAAGGGAGGAGAAGGGTCACTCAATCCTAGACGTAGAACAGGATCAGCCCTCAAGAAGCGACAGAGAATATTTTTCTTCGCTGTTAACGTATTTAAATGGAGTTCAGTGGGAACGATTACTCTCTCTCTCTCTCTCTCTCTCTCTCTCTCTCTCTCTCTCTCTCTCTCCTTGGAAAAATAATAGTAGTAGAAGATCAAAAGTAAAAAAATTCTAAATTACCTGACATTCAGCAAATTAATTTTCTACGCATGCACTTTTACAAGGTTTTGAACACCAGATTTGTAAACAGGTCAAATACTCGCACCGTTTGCAACTTGGTTGATCAGAGCCAATTATGGTTGGACCTTGCTTCAGACTTTATGTCAAAGTGGAAAATGTTCAATACCCTTTCACAATGCCAAACAACTGTGTTCTTTATGGTTGCAATAACCAAAAAAAAAAAAAAAAAAAAAAAAAAAAAAAAAAAAAAAAAAAAAAAAAGGAATAATTTTCTTCACATTTCTTAAAGAGATTTTAATGAAAAAGGGGGCTTCAATCTAGTTACCGCGCTGACTATATCAAAGCAAGCAATGTTATCAACTGTTTAGTACATTTTTCTGATGATGATTATGAAGACGACGTAAAGGCATAACTTTGCATTCCCAGGAATACCTTGAAATACAATGCAGTGCCATCAGTCGGCTTAAGTGAAGGTAAACTAAATTAGTTATTATCATGTAGTCGATATTAACCCATAGGAAAATATATGATAGTTTCTTATAAATTCTACATTGAATAGATGTTTTCTCATAAGAAGCGCTTCTTTATCGGTAGATTTCTCTACATAATTACTGCCGGGTGACAAGCGTCATCGTAAAAAGCAGAAAGCATAAGCGATTGAACACAAACAAATAAGAATCAAGTGTAAATGAATAGAATAATCCCGTTATTGGATATAAAGGATTAGGAGTTGTACTCTTGACCACATTGTAACGAAATAGTTAAAAAAAAAAAAAAAAAAAAAAAAAAAAAGATTTCCACAAGGAAAGCATTTTTTTTCTTTCATTTGGATAATGACATGAAAGTTTCATATTCTCACAGCAGGGTTTGCCTGGATTTCGCTTTTTGAAAAGCAAAACTAAGAATTCAAAGGATAACTGCAGTTGTTGAGAATAGAACGATGTAATTTACTATAAATTATAGAGTAATTTAAAAAACAGGCGAGACTTTTCAGTTCTTTAGAGTTAAGGATTTATTACCACGTAAATTAACTTTAAAAAAATAAATTCACTGTTGGTTACCTTATCATAACTTGTAGGAATTTAGGGAAGTGTGTGCACCACCTATGTTGGACAGTTTCTTTATGAAGAAAAAGTGAAAAAAAAACGCAAAAGCTTTAAAATAAATAGGCGCTGCAGCCATCTTGGAAAGAGCATAAGGAACACAAAAGTTTGAAAATGAATATCAATACGTTTAGGAAATCTGCGTCTAACATTTCGCGAAACAGTATGAATATTTAAAACAATAAATTTGTAGTACAAATGTATCTAAGTTTTACTGATATTTGCATATGCATGCACTTACACATATACAGTATATATGCCTGTATATATATATATATATATATATATATATATATATATATACACACACACACACACATATATATATATATATATATAACGTGTGTGTATGTACATCCATATACATACAACTATATATATATATATATATATATATATATATATATATATGTGTGTGTGTGTGTGTGTGTGTGTGTGTGTGTGTTTACATATACGTTCATATGCGTACAACTTAGTATATATGCACATATATCCATTCCATTGCAAAATAACCATAATCATACATGCAAAAATTCAACTAAGAAAATGGACATCGTACATTTCATCTAGGTGATTCATATAATTCCACAGAGACATATCAATCATGAGGGTACATAACTTGCTGAATGAATAGCAAGTGGCACTAGGGTGAGTCAGTTCCAACAATAGAACTGATACAGCTTGCAGATCTCTTTCGAGAAGAATTAACCAAATTTATACAACCCGAGGAATACATCCATTTTTTAGCATCTGTCCAATGGATTTAACATTTTTATTTATATTAGGAAAAAGGGGGCGTAGCTCTCTCGAGCATATCCTACCATTTTAATGCATTCAGATAATGCTAATAGTGGATTTAGCAGTATAACGTATTTAAGATTCATCACATTTGCTATTTTCTGGCAATCTATTTACAAGTGGTTTTTTGTTATTGTTATGAAATGTTATTTCAACACCAAAAGTTTCTAAAGATGTTGAATATCATTATAGTTATTGGATTTTAATACAATATATTTGATGTTAAAGGTTTCTCTGTTGATTTGTCCCAAAAAATGTTTTGCCGTTCTAATATAACTTCAGGATATTACAATTTTTTTTTTTTTTTGGTTATATTCTTTATTTAAGGGGCTACCACATACTCAAAATGTTTTTAAAATAAACGAATAATGATTCTCTAACTACAGTGCTATAACCTTTAACATATAAAAATATTGGTTGATTTCATGTATACAATGAAATGTCCATCATTACTTGTAAGTATGGGACAATCCCACCATACTGATAGGCTTCATTATTCTTACACTTGATAGTACCAATGGTATTTCAATTTCCTTTCTGTGGTTAAACTCATAATCACGTCCACAATATAGCAATTACTAAAATAAAGCACCTATATATATATATATATATATATATATATATTAGGATATCTTGGAATAAACGTCTCTCCCACATTTTTTTTATTTGTCCAAAAGTAAGTTTCCTCATATAAATTATCCATTAATTTGGCAATTTTATTATCATTATTATTATTATTATTATTATTATTATTATTATTATTATTATTATTATTATTATTATTATTGTTGTTGTTGTTGTTATTACTATTATTATTATTTTCAGTAGTGGTAGTAGTAGTAGTAGTAGTAGTAGTAGTAGTAGTAAAACAGCTACAATCCTAGTTGGGAAAGCAGGATGCTAGAAGCCCAAGGTCTCCAACAGGAAAAAAAAACCTAGTGAAGAAAGCAAAAGGAAATATACAAATTACATCGGAAGAAATTGATAATTAACATGAAATATTTTAGGATAAAAAACAACGTTAAAATAGTTTTGACATATTTAAATTACGAAGAGAGACTTATATCAGACTGTTCGACAAAAAAACATTAACTGCAAGATTTAACATCTGAAGTTTCAAAGATTCAACTGCCTGTTTAGGAAGATAATTCCACACTCTGGTCACAGGGGGAATAAAACTTCTTGAATACTGTGTATAGTAGTATTGAGCCTTATGTTAGAGAAGGCTTCACTCCTACAATTACCAGCCCAACTAGCATTACGAGCAGGAAGGCACCGTCTGGGAAGATCTGAAAGCAAAGGATGGTCACAATTATGAAAACCCTTATATATATATATATATATATATATGTATATATATATATATATATATACTGTATATATATGTATATATGTATAAATATATATATATATATATATATACATGTGTTTGTTTTTTGTCTCTCTCTCTCTCTCTCTCTCTCTCTCTCTCTCTATATATATATATATATATATATACGTAATATATAATATATTCATACATACATGCATATATATATATATATATATATTGTGTCTGTTTTTTGTATATATATATATATATATATTTATATATATATACATATATATATATATATATATATTGTGTTTGTTTTTTGTCTATATATATATATATATATGCATATATATATATATATATATATTGTGTCTGTTTTTTGTCTATATATATATATATATATATTTATATATATATACATATATATATATATATATATATTGTGTTTGTTTTTTGTCTATATATATATATATATATATATGCATATATATATATATATATACGCAGTATATATGTATATACAAACATATATATATATATATATATATACATATATATACAGTATATATCTATATATGTATATATATATATATATATATATATATATATTCTTACCAAGCTGGTTTAGCGTAGAATAAATAATTTATTTACGTGTTTTTTATATGTATTTCATTTGTTTATTTAAGAGGTCCAGCTCGTAAGGTGAGCTCTTCTTATGTAGGTATAAGTTTGGTACGTAAATTACATAATTAATTTATCATTAACTTCATTGTAATTTTCATTCAAGTCAGTATATGTAAATTTACGTTATTTTTTAAGAATTAAGTCTTACGTAATCTATTTAAAGGTTTTATATGCTCCATACAAGGTATGAACAAGGGCTTATGTAAATCTTTTTTATATTTCTATGAGGTAGTACGTCATGTTTGTGAGAAAATATGCAATTTCTATATTTTCCACGTGTTTTGGAAGTCTTTCAAAAACCCTAGTGTTAGATTTAATTTATTTTTTTTTTATATCCGAGAACAGCAGGGGGGCAGAGCTAGCTGAGAGAGAGTACCCGTGCGCAAGGTTGATTCTCCTGTTCGATACATGATAGTTGATAACTCTGGCTTCACAAGAAGCCAACCCAAAGCCACAAGAATAATCTATTAGAATATTCTAGAAGCAACTAAGGCATATAATGCATCCCCAGGGATGCATAGCAGCAGAAGGGAAACAGCCGTCTTGTGGTAGAGCCAAAATTCCTGCTCACTATATGCAGTACCTGTAGTGTGTCCTGCCCCAACGTATATCATGTGTTGAAGCGATACGAAAGATGTTAAAGGTGATTTCAAATTCGTTGTGTTGTGGTGAGTGTTGACATTTTGTAAATCTTTATAACTGGCCCAGTAAGATTTGTAAAAACACATGATACTAGTAAGTTTATCAGTTACTTTATGTACGTTCTTTAAGAGTTTAAGCATTAGAGTGTAATTATTTCTTATTTCTTAGTCTAAGGTTTTAGTCAGATTTAATTTTAGGACAAATGATTATATAATTTTCAGGCTGTAACATTTTTGTCTTAATCTAAGTGTTGTTCAGACTTAATATTTCAAGTGATTTTTTTTTTCAAGTAAATTCTTTCAAAGTGTTGTAATTTTTATAGAATATATTCATTTTTTGTAAAGAGTATATTTTTCCTGTTACCATTTTTTTTTTACAGTACTCTCTCGTCACCCAGTTAAAGAATCAAAATAAGAAGTTGTTTGAATGTTTTTTGATAATAATTACCCCGTGTTGTTTCTAGTGTACTTGATAAACCTTTGGATATTCAGTGTTTTTATGTATTGCTGTCTGGGAGTTATATAATTGTCTCAGATCTTGGGTGTTAATATTTTCAAGTGTAACAGATTTAACGTAAAAACAAACAGGTGAGTTTGGAACTCAAGAGGTTGTGTAGCTTGCCAGCCATAATATATATAATATGATATATTTTTGGTTCCCAGACACGGGATCATAATATAATATTTTTTGTGCCCAGACCCGGGATTGATCAAGTCTGTTTTAGATATTGGTGATAACAGGGCCGTGTTTTGATTAAAGATTTGAACAGTACAGTGTTGATAGGATTTCGTGTATTGTTAAGATATATTTTTTAGAGAGAATTTTTTTGGGGGGTAAACTACATGATGGCACAGTTTAATATCCAAGAGTTTTTGAATAACCCAAAAGTTCAGGAATTTTCAGAAGCTAATGTAAGTAAAGCTCAGTGGCTCTCTATTTTAATGGCATGCGGTGGCCATGCAATGAGTGGAATGATTAAAGCCCAAATCAACTGTCTAGCCTTAGACGCGTTAATAAACGAGGGGAAATTGTCAGAACAAGGTATTGTAGCAGCTCCTGAACTGTTGGAGGGGACTGAAGAAGAATTTGTAGTGAAGCAAGGACCGGTTGACCCACAAACTGAAGGCATGAAAGCAGAAAGGGATGTAGTGTCTGAGATTCGACGAAAAGCAGCGGAGGAGAATTTAATGAAGTTGAAGATGATGGCAAGAGAGAAGGAAATGGAAACAAGACGAGAAGAAGAAGAGAGAGGAGAAGCATGACGTGCAAAGGAGATGAAAGCAAGACGGGAAGAGAGAGATGCAGAATGAGAAGAAAAAAAGGGAAGAATCGAGAGAGATTGCAAGACATGCAAGGGAAATGGAATTAAGGAAAATTGCAAGACAAGAAGAAAAAGAGAGAAGACAGGAAGAAAATGAGATAGAAGATGCGAGACACGCAAGGGAATTGGAACTGTTGAATGCCTGTGCAAAGTCGGTAATGCAGACAGAGGCGATCCATGCTATGCACGATCCTGTCTTTAATGTATCGAATTCCCTGAGGCTAATTAGAAAGTTCACAGAAGAGGCTCCAGATGAGTTCTTCGATCATTTTGATACAGTCACATCAATGAAGGAATGGCCAGAAGATAAATGGTCTGTGTTGTTGCCGAGTGCATTGATTAGGAAAGGCCACAGTGCATACCTTTCATTATCTCAGGACCAGAGGAAGGAATATCAAGAAGTGAAGAGGACCATGATGCAAGTGTACCAGATGATCCCTGAATATTATCAGGAAAGTTTCCGAAGTTTGTGGAAGGAGGAGGAAATTACTTTCCTGGATTAAGCTTACCAGGTACGATGATGTTTGAAAAGATGGATGAAGGCTGCTAACGTGAGGGAGATGGCTGATTTAGAAGAAGTGATAGTACTAGAACAGTATCTACTAGGAATTTCTGAACATATTCGAAGGTACTTGAGAGAGAGGTGAAGAAACTTGATGGAGCCGCTTCGCTGAGTGAATTTTATAATATTATCAGTCATAAACCCTCCTCGGGTATGAAGTTTCAACCATTGTTCCAACCAAGTGTCAAGTATTCACCGAACCATGGAAACCAGTTCAGTAATAACTATGGGAACAAGTTTAATAGTTACAGCGAAAGTAGCAGAGGCACGGTTCCTAAGCAGAATGTGATAGTATCACATCACCAATCGTCGAATCATCCTCCTTCAAGCAATGTGAAAGACGTACAGAAGGGTAATATTGTCTGTTTCAAGTGTGGAAAGAGAGGCCATATCAGTAAGGAATGTTGGTCGAATCAACCAAAAGCAGTCGCCCAACTTGTTAAGGACAATTCGACTTCACAGAATGTGAAGATGAAAAAACAATCGGGAAAGAAAGAAGACGAAAATAAACCAGCAAACGTTTACACGACGAACAGGACAACCCAAACAATGTATATACCTTTAAACCATATATCTATGAATGTATATTAGCAGCAATAGACGGGAGTGAGCAAACCCCGTTCAAGATATTGCCTGACACAGGTTGCAACCATAGTGAGGTGATACGGGGAGTACACCCGATGGTGGAACAGTCTCTCACAGGAGACTTGGTTATTTTGAAGGGAATAGGAAGTGAAGAGGTTACCTCTATTTGCCGTTTGAAACTGTCATGCGAGTTGGTGACAGGTAATTTTGATGTTGTGGTAAAGGATACATTGGATGTCGAAGGAGTAGAAGTCCTGCTGGGTAATGAGGTTCGTGGAGCGCTGTTTGTGCCTTGTCCCAATGTAATAGAGAAACCATTGAAGTATAGTCCTACAACTGAACTTGAAAAGGACTACCCGTATCGGTTCCCTAGTTGTGTGACGACTAGGTGTATGACGAAGAAAGTGGCTGCTGAAGAAAAGAAAATGAAGGAGCGATCAACTTGGAGGATTGGTTTTCCGAAGTAAGCCGAAGCGAAGAGGAATGACAGATGAGTGGACAAGAGGACAAAGAAGAAATGGACCTGGAAGAGATAGAAAACTCAGCTTTAGAAGTAAGACAAGTGAGTAGGAAAAGGATGATAGGATTGCAATGAAATGATGCAATGTTAACAGAGTTACTGTACAGTGTGGTTGATGAGACGGAGGCACAAGAGTCTCCGACCTGTTATCTTAAGGATGGGTTGCTTATGACGATTCATAGACCCGCCGATAGCCCTAGGAATATCGAATGGGGAATATACCACCAGATATTAATTCCCACACCTTGAGAAGACAGGTGATAACCATAGGGCACGAGTAAGGACATATGGAGATAAGGAAGAGGATGGAGAAGATTATGAAACCTTTTTTTTTCTGGCTAGGCATGCATAAGGACGTGAGCCAGTTTTGCCGTGCATGTTACATTTGTCAGACGGCTGGAAAGCCCACTGAGTGCATAAAGGAAGCTCTGTTACGCCCGATGGAAGTACGAAGAGAACCCTTCAGCAAAGGACCGAAGAAAAAATTGGCAGGAAATGGGAAAGATCAAGAGGAATCGGAAGGCAAAAATGTCAATGATTTGAGGAAAAGGATCGGAGAGTTAAGGAACTTTTCCCTAGAAGGCATGGAAACGAGGATTCCAGGAAAAACGAAGAAAAGATTTGGCCTGAAAAGTACGAAGACAGTATGCAGTAGGTAGGACATAAGGTGTTGGTCTACTCACCGATAAGGAAATTCCTTCTCACCAACGAGTTCAAAGAACCATTTCGGAGTTTGGAGGAAAGCAGTGACCAGACCTACGTTATTGAGATAAAAAGGAAAAAGGAAAAAATCTAAGGAAGACCATATTAACTTTGAAACCGATACTTTAAGCACCGGATTTCAACAAAAAATTTCATATTCATGTGGATGCATCGGATATTGAGATTGGAGCTGTCTTATTGCCAGACAATGAGAGAGGAATTTTTCACCCTGTTTGTTTTTGGTCTTCGAAGCTGAAGAAACAGAAACGATCCTACTAAACAATTGAAAAGAAACTGCTAGTGTTAGTTACAGTGATAAGGAAGGTTGGAATTTATGTAAATCGACCACAGAATGAGATTATATTGTATTCATATCATAATCCTTTAACTTTTTTTGATAAGATGAAAAATAATAATCAGAGGTTAATTAGGTGGTCATTAGGTTTGCAACCATATTGTATTAATGTAAAGTATATATCGGGTAAAGATAACGTGGTTGCTAAATTAATGGTTTCACACCCAGAATAAGTAATCTTTTCTGGGGGGGAGCTATCTTATGAAGCTGGTCTAAGGTAGAGTAAACAATTTTTTCACATATTTTATTTATGTATTTCATTTGTTTATTTAAGAGGTCCAGCTCATAGGGGAAGTTCTTCTCATGTAGGCATAAGTTTGGTATGTAAATTACGTAAGACATTCGTCGTTAATTTCATTGTATTTCTCATTCAAGTCAGTATATGTAAATTTACGTTATTTTTTAATAATTAACTTTTTATTTCATCCATTTTGTAATGAAGTCTTACGTAATCTGTTTAAGAGT
This sequence comes from Palaemon carinicauda, assembly GCF_036898095.1. NCBI lineage: Eukaryota > Metazoa > Arthropoda > Malacostraca > Decapoda > Palaemonidae > Palaemon > Palaemon carinicauda. The sequence goes on along the minus strand of NC_090745.1, from coordinate 45,998,994 downwards.
GCTATATGATCCATACGAGATATGATCAAGAGTTTATGTAAATCTTTTTTATATTTTTATGAGGTATGGCATCCTGTTTGTGAGAAAATACGCAATTCTTATATTTGCCACGTGCTTTGGAGGGTTCTTGAAAACGTCAGTGTTAGATTTTATCTTTTTTTTTTTATTTCTCAGAACGGTAGGTGGGCGAAGATAGTAGACAGAGAGTTGCCGTTTGCGGGGTTGATTCTCCTACTTGATAGGTGATAGTTGATAACTCTGCCGTCACTTGAAACTAGCCCCAAGCAATGAGAATAATCTATTAATATATTCTAGAAGTAACTAAGTCATATGTATGCACCCCCATGGATGTATATCAGCATAGCTCCAAAGTGATTTTGTGCCCTAACATAAATCATATGTTGAAACGATACAAAAGATGTTAAAGGTGATTTCAAATCCATTGCTTTTTGGTGAGTGTTGGCATTGTGTAAATCTTTGTAACTGGCCCATTAGGATATATGAAAATACGTGAAGTTAGTAAGTTTATCAGTTACTTTATGTAAGTTCTTTAAGAGTTTGAGCATTAGAGTGTAATTATTTCTTTTTTCTTAGTCTAAGGTTTTATTCAGATTTAATTTAGAGTCAAGTGATTATATAATTTTCAGAGTGTAACATTTTTGTCTTAATCTAAGTGTTTTTCAGACTTAATATTTCGAGTGATTTAATTTTTATATAAATTCTTTCAAAGTGTAATAATTTTTATAGATTACATTTATTTTTGTTAAGTGAATAATTTCAATTATCAGTTTTTTCACAGTACTCTCTCGTATCCTAGTTAAAGAATCCAAATAAGAAGTTGTTTGAATAGTTCTTAATAATTGTTACCCAGTGTTATTTTAGGTGTACTTAAGAGAGCTTTGGGTATTCAGTGTTTCTGTATATTGCTGTCTATAGGTTATATAAGTGTCTCAGAGCACGGGTGTTAATATTTTCAGTTGTAAAAGATTTAATGTAAAAACAGAAAGGTGAATTTGGAACTCAAGAGGTTGTTTAGCTTTCCAGCCGTAATGTATATAATATTATATTTAGGTTCCCAGACCAGGGGACTATAGTTTATACATACATATATATATATATATATATATATATATATATATATATATATATATATATATATATATATATATATATATATATATATATATATATATATATGAAAAATTTTAATTAAGGTTAAAAGCAACATGGTGGATAGCAATGAGAAATAATTTCTCATGCAATCACAGAAAGCGTGTATGTTAAAGTATGCTAAAATTTTCACATAAAAATCTTAATAGATTTGGGTAATTGATGCCAATATCTGCTAATGATCTCGATCTACAGATAGTCTTTTTTTTTTCGTTCCTCTTAAAACGAATGAAAGTTTTTCTTACAAAAGTTTCCCTACTAATTGGCAAGAGATTTATTTATCAGTATATATTCAATCTTTATCAATTAACCCATTCAAAATCAACTACATAAAATATTTTCATCCTGAAAGCATTTTTACGTGGTTGGAAATTGACGTTTTTCTATATAGTGTGGCAATTCCCGGGATCTTTGATTAGTGTGCGTTCTCCAAACATTTATCGAAGATGTCAAGATTGCAACTAACGATTCTAGACAGTACTTTATTTCATCAATGTTATTATTATTATTATTTTTTTTTATTATTTGAGAATTGTAGTTCCTGATATAGTGTCCTACAAAATGAATGAAAGATGGTAAGTCTGTCATTATTGTCTAGCCAATCAGAGTTTATATTGGACTATGGTTAGTGGTTCGGTGGCGTTTAGAATAAAGCCCGTAAGCATTAATGGCAGTTTAACTAAAAATAAGTAATATTACTATAACAACAAACAAGGAAAAGAATGAATTAGCGTATGAAAAGAAGCCATCAGCTCTAATCCTTAAATTTCGCTCATTTACCATAGTATCCTCGTGGTATGATTTTCGAAATGGAATTCATAGCAGTGCTTTGAACACAAAACTAGTGTCATTTGTGCTCAATGAAAATCCTCAAGAAATGTAGATTAAAAGTCTGTGAGGCAATTATTGATACTCTACGGTAAGGCTATCTGGCATAAAATTACTTAACTTTTATTATCTCACATTTTAAATTAATCATCAATCTATAAAAGAAGCGATTTTATTTGTTAGTTGTAATTCAAGCCCAATGTCGTTGTGAGTGATGTCCTTTAAGCGAAATTTATGAAAATATCTAATTTTTGTCATATTTCTTTTTTATTTATGAGTTTTTCAGTAAATATTCTTCTACGTAATTGCTTATTACTCCTGTGTTAATAAGGGTTTGCATGTTATTTTAAATTTCCTACCGTTTTTCTACTCGTAGATGTATCTGTTTCTGATACAGCACCACTCTGTTGTGTGAATGGAGGGAAGTGTTCTATATTAAGTTCATTCATTTCCTGCTGCCATTGGTGACCTTTAAACCGATGTAACTCTCGCTCTCAGTCCATTGATTACCAACATAAAGATAAAGCAGATTCACAATTTCGATTATGTAGATGACAAAATAAGAATATTTCGTCCATTAGTACAATAAAAAAAAAAAAAATAATATAAAGAGACGTCAATGTAGCACCAGTATCAGTTTTATCTGTCCTCTGATTGTCGTTTCCAACTCCTCTGATGTGCATAACGGTTAGTTACATATATATTTATTCTTAAGAAAAGTCGAAAATTATATAGTTTGCAATATCTAGTGAAACATTGCCTTACATAACATCTGATAGCATAATTAAAGTGCTCTATTTATTTTCTACTAAATCATCATTTATGAATAATACGCTTAAAGTTTCCTAATTTGCTTTTCAATTCAGTAATACATTTATAATATCTCTCTCTCTCTCTCTCTCTCTCTCTCTCTCTCTCTCTCTCTCTCTCTCTCTCTCTCTCTCTCTCTCTCTCTCTCGACATCAAAAAACTGTTTAGCTTTTCTTCATGGTTAGTAAATTTTCTCCTAGTTCGATAATTCGATTTATTTTCTGCAGATCTTCAGATAATTCATTCATCTCTTCTCTCTGGTATATGATGTACAATTTTGAATCTGTCAATTATTGCACAGAATTTAGTGAGTGTGTAGTCATCGATTTCTGATGCTGTATTGACAAAACCGGTCAAATCTTAGCTCAATGAGGACAATTTTTTGAGATAGTATCTTCCTTTGAATATCCAAATAAAAAATATAAATTTAATTACATTATCAGAAAAAAGAGTAAATAATGCCCATCGTTGATGTAATTCAGCACACATCCGGATTATTTGTTTTATGGAATCAAATATCACCAGTTTAAAAGGACCTTCCTGGTCATTCTTAAAAACTAAAGGTTAAAAGTTTTAATTGTTACTCAAGAATGACAGAGGCAAGGAAAAGGACAATGCCCTAGAGACTGACCATTTATGCATATGATCCACGCCTATGCAGACTCTCCCTCAAGCTAGGACCTGGGAGGGCTAGGCAATGGTTGCTGATGTCTCAGAAGATTGACATCTATGCTCAACCGCGCTCACAAGGAGGATGAGGTTGCAGACAAACACTACTAGAAAGGATCCAGCTTAAGTGGCTCTCAAACTCTCGTCCAACAGAATACGAGAGAGGGAGGTTTTCATTATGTAATAAAATTACTTATTGAACTTCTATTCGACTGATTTAAACAGCTGGATCAATTAGTATGCTTAAATGCTATTGCATTTCAATATATATATATATATATATATATATATATATATATATATATATATATATATATATATATATATATATATATATATATATATATATATATATATATATATATATATTACAATGACATTAGCAATTCTTCTATGACCAGTCTTAAAATCTATGTATTCATTAATAACAATTAGAAAAGAATTTCTTCACAGCAAAGTATTATCCAAATATAGAAATGACAAATTTCTTCGATGGTTCCCATCCTGTTGTTAAAGATATTATTTGACCAGCAATATCTTACTGATTTTTGTTGGGTTACATTGTTTTAAAGAGTATTCGTTACTTTTTCGTAATCTTGTGAAGTTTTAAATTTATTAGGTGCCTGGAAAGAACATGAGCTTTTTCGTTTTTGTTTGACAGATCATTCTACTTCCATTACTATAAGTTAAGATATCGGTGCTCATTTATTCTTATCTTATTAATGGTTTTCCTTAATTGCTGGATTTTGATATGCCTGGTATAGATATTGTATCCTTTTTGGGAAAAATAAATACTCGAGTTATAGAAATTAAGTTAGTTGAAGATAATATAGATAATTATGTTAAAATAAAAGAATAATGAATATTAGAACCAATAGGAAAAGAAAAAGAAAACAGTAATTAACCCTTTTACCCCTGGGGTATTTGGAAATTTCCAACCCTTAACCCCCAGGGGGTTATTTTTTTCCCAGCACATTTTGCAGTATATTTTTTTTAAATTGCTCTAACAGCCTTAATTTTTGTCATAGAGAGGTCAGGTTGGTCTCATTCTCTTGGAAAATGCCTGAATTTTCTCAAAAAATTATAAAAAAATATGAAAAACAAATTTTTATAGCATTTTTTTGCAAGGACGTACGGGTACGTCCATGGGGGTAAAGGGATGGCTTTTGTGAAACGTACCAGTACGTCCTTTGGGGGTAAAAGGGTTAAGAACTGACAGATAGTTTATAAAAGAAACCATCGCAGTCTCAAAATTAACAGTCTAGCGTTCCTTACTGTTTTTGTTATATACGAATCTGCAAGGACTGAATATAATTTTAAAAAGTAACGTGATCTATTTTATCATTTTTGCATTTAGCATTTGCGTTCAGGGATTCGGCTGGAAAATTTACTGTTTGACCAGCTCTTTTTTCCAAAAATGTAAATTGAAGTAGATTTTCCGTTTTCCACATTAACGTAATTGTATTAATGGCAGATTGTTTAACCAGTGTGAACGACCGTTGGAATTTTTATACAAAGAATTACATTTACGCTTTTCAGCGGTAATCATCGAAATGGAAATGGATGCCCAACTGGTATTGAAATCTATAACTTTTTCTGTATTTGGATTATATTTATTTCATGTCCTGGAGTCCTTGAATATATTTTGAAACATACTGGACTAGATATCAAACCCTTTTCGGTTTCCAATATTAATTTCCCTGGGCTGCAGTCCAATGACGTGCATAAGTATTGAAATGCATCTGCCAACTTTTAGAAAAGAAAGGAAGCAGCTCAACGATGCGCCCACAGATTCCAGTAATGTATTCGTGTTCTCTGACATATATGTGAAACGTGGTAGGATTTCAGTCATTCAAATATAATTTGTTTTTATTTGCTTATGCAATCGTGTACAGATATATAATAATAATACATTCTTTATGGGAAGGCACAGAGCGAATGACATAGAAAAATTATGGAGAGATGTTTTTAATTGAAATTTATGGCATATATCACCCAAAAGAAAGAAAGAACAAAATTTAAATACCTTAAAAAACATACGGATAATTTACCTGTCTATAGATGAATTTTTTCGAGAAAATCTTTCTGATATCTGTTCATCGGGAGGTATGCAATAAGTTACCTTGTAGTCTTTTAGAGTAGGAATTTATCTATTGTACGTAAAACTGTAACTGCATTACTCAGATAACTAGTTTCCACTAAAATTGTCCGGGCCTTAATTATACCCGTATGGCATTTTCTTTCCTGTTACTGTCTTTCCTGTGAAAACATAGAACATCTCTTCTAAAGTCATATACCCCTTTTGTTTCTTATTGTGTGCCCGTTGTACGCTAATACCTTGCCAATAGATTGCTAAGATAAGTTGTACATAGACGCTATAAAGTGACCAAAAGAATGCGATATTTGGTGTTGCTAATTGACTCTGGAGTAGGTTGGCCACGGCAACAACCACACTAGGGTTGTAGCTTAGATAATAATAATAATAATAATAATAATAATAATAATAATAATAATAATAATAATAATACGTATGATATGAAGCTTGGTCTTGAAAATTAGCTTGTTGATTATGCAGATGATGCTCCTCTTTTTACTTCGATTCCATATGGACCATCAGATGTTGAAATCCTTTAAGACGAGCCTTGTTAAAATTAGAAATTGGACCCATTACCGGGGATGCAGTTAAATCAAACACCCACCCCCGCAAAAAAAAAAAAAAAAAAAAAAATCCGACTACGATTGCTAGTAAGTAAAAGATATTGAGTTTCCCCACCCTTACCTATTGACACTATTTCTTTAATT
>NC_090745.1:45985215-45987715 GCF_036898095.1 Palaemon carinicauda | reverse complement strand
GAAGAGAAACACTCGCGAGAGTAGAGAGAAAATCTCGGAGAGTCCTCTACAGCCTGTTTACATTCCATAGAGCAGCTGTCTGAGAGCAACTCTCGGAAAAAACTCTCCAATCTAATTGCACCTTAACAAGTAGTTCCTCCCACGACCAGCGTCCTCCCCCTGTCCGGATCCCTCCCCCAAATCCGTTGTGCTCCCCCTAACAACTAAATTCTTCTACACCTGAAATTCTGGAACCTATAGATATTGGGGTTGACAGCGAGGGACTGGAGACGACAGGACATTTTTATTTGAGTGTACCATAATATCAGTTCTAGAATCATAATTAGGGTAAAAAAGGCCCGTATCATAGGCACCATTAGTTCGATATATCATTGGATAAACATGTAACAAATGGTCCTATACTTGTGTGCCACATATTATTTTGCTGCGAGAGTGGGTATACTACAATGCATCTAAGCCTCACATCTGCAGGTTATGCAGGTCAGACTAAAACAGTAGTAGTTGTATCAGCTGCATCATTCTGACTTGCATCCACACTTGGTCACCTGCTGGAAACTCTCTGCAATGAGTAGGAGCTCTGTCCAAATCATCTGCCCAGTTCGTAAGAGTCCTATGGCATCTGCCTCTGAACAAACAAGTCCATCCTCACATCATCAACACCTTCACCAGTGCTGGATCTGTCAAACATCATGACCATAAAATTCTCCATGTGTCTCTAGGCCTTTATTTCTTCCTCATTGACTACCGTTGGGTACTGGACGAGTTTGCTAAAGACACCAGAAGCCTTTTCAGAAACATCTCAGGTTTAGTAAGTACACTTCTCTTTGTCACGGAATGAGGAAACGATAGTATAGCTAGTTTTTTTTCTGTCAGAGTGTATCACAATTCATGTAAATGAGCCAATATCAGGTTCTGTCATTGGCCAAAGAACGTGAAGTTCGTGAAGAAAACTGACTGCGAAGGTAAAAATATCTGTTTGCCACCTTTGACCATTATGACTTTACTGCCTGATTCTGTTACATGTCTAGAATGCATGAAAATTAATGTGCCAGCTTCATGATGACTGTCTGGGGCTAGACAAAACAGATTAATATCACGCTTGGTGACTGCATCTTCTTCCGTGGTCACATAAGATGTCTGGCCTTTCTTGGAGAATTGGCTCTCCCTTCTCACCGTGTGCTTCAACCCGCTTCTTTACGTTGATCCAGTTACAGCTTTCAGAGTAGATGGCCTGTTTATTTCAAACACACTTTTTGTTCTCTTATAATTAGTAGAATATTTTTGTAATGCATGAAAGACTTCCAGCACTGCAGTCCTCTATAGTACCCTATCATATGAAATGCTAATCCACCAACATTCTATTTCTGGTGTTTGTGTAGACTTACATGTAAGCAGGGAATTGAGTTACACTGCGTCTGAAGTCTGTGTGAGTTGCTGCTCCTTCTTTGCACCTTGCATATCAGTTCTACTGAAGCAGAATTATCAATTGCTAGATCTATCTTTGATACGCCAAACCTCAGTTGGGATTTGATGTTCACTCTGTGTTCAAGCATAGCTACAAACTAAAGAACAGTCGGTGGAGTGAACTGCTTGATGCCTCCCTCACAGAAGGTTCAATCAAATGTGTAGGTGTGGTTCAGCACATGTATTTGAAAGGAGTTATAGGCTTTGCCAAGATAAAAGCTTCACTATAATAGCTGGACACACCTCACAAAACAAAGCCTACCTCTATATGAAAAGCAAGTAGAGGTTTTTATTCAAATCATGTGGAGCTGACTGTTGGTGAACTGTGTCTACAGGTTGGAAGATGGCAGGAGCCTTACCAGATCTAGTGCTACTCACTATACATGTGATTACCCCAGAGAATGCCTGTAGGTGGACATGCTCTTCAGATGCCTGTTCCTGTCTTTTGGTGGCTCTGGGGTATGTACTCTCAATATTGTAAACTGGCATTTGAGCTTCCGTGCAATAGCATCTCCACCACTAACTCTTGCAAGATATTTTCTGTCATTTAAAGCGTGGGCACATTTGTGAAGTCTGTTATTGAGGTTCCTTGTCATAATCTTTTCTGGGTTCTTTATCACATATTAGATATGTTTTGCCTTCAAGGATGGTTCCATGCAGCTTAGTCTGGCATTCTACTGGATGTGCAAAATCTGCTAAACTCAAGAAAGAAGAAATGCTACTTGATATACATCACAGAAGGTTTGATGCTAATTTTGATTAGATTGTGACAAGTGCAGGTGAGGTAGCTTTCTACAAAGTTTTGGCACATAATGCCCAACTTGGGAGAAAACCGCATTATCTATGTAACGTTTCAACATGGAATCAGTCACTAAATAATGATAATATCAATAATTTTAACGATACTGATATCAATGAGGATTCCACAACTCTTCTTAGCCCAGGTTTTATTTTTTCAGTAGTTACAGAAGCTTCAGACTTTAAGAAGGGATAGGAAATATAAACCAGTATAATTGCAAGATCACAAAATTTAATC
>NC_090745.1:45977715-45980215 GCF_036898095.1 Palaemon carinicauda | reverse complement strand
TCAAGTTTATATATAAGGTTGTGAAACTGGTCAGGGATTGATGGAAATTGAATACTTTTTAGTCACCACATATAAACCTTTAGCTGATGGCTTAGGGAATCTCATAATAGGATAGTAGTGAGAATATTATGGTACTTAGTGGCCGATGACCCCTGTTATTGTCACGCCATGATTCCTGCGGCTGAGTTAGTTTTGAGCATTGCATATAAGGCCTTGCTCAGGAACACGCCTTTCTTTTCAGTGTATGGCCAGGACGCTGTGTTACTGTATACGGTCCTGATGAATTCACAACAGCTGCCAAATTACTCATCTGAAAAATGCCAAATTTATTTAGTAAATCTCTTTAAGGTGAGTAGTGAACACCACTAAGATGTTCTTGAAAATAACTAATGAAAAACACAGCTCAAAGTATGATTAACGGTTCAAAATTGCATCGGCAAAGTTTTGGTGGCCTATCGTATGTATTTGAAACAATTAAAACCCAGAAAACACAAAAGCGTACTAAGTAAAGATGGTTAAATCTAACACCGTAGTGATACAAAACCTTATTAGTGGAGCAGTGTCTGAACATCATCAGGCACACATACATGTGGATCAAGAAGAGGTAGTTTTAAAAAGTATCAATCAGGGTGTTCCTCCGTTTACCAACATACACCATATTCCCTGGGTTGATGAGAGGGATTTTTTTTTTTTTTTTTTTTTTTTTTTTTGCTATTGTTTGAAAAGACATCATATCTTCTTTTGGCGTGTTCTATATAACTTGATGATAACAATGTGTTCGAATTTGGGTGTTTAATGTAGTGAAGTAAAGTGATGTGGTGTTTTACTGTGTCTAGCAACACGTATGACATACTGCTGAGTAAGCCTGATGCAAAAGAGAGAGAGAGAGAGAGAGAGAGAGAGAGAGAGAGAGAGAGAGAGAGAGAGAGAGAGAGAGAGAGAGAGAGATATTAAAGAATCAGGTGCGATCCGTCAGTGGAATGCTATATTGATGATGTATTTATATGATTCCTTGTTGCGGGGATCGTTAGCAATGAGCTTCGATGTCAGGATGCCAGAGAACTTCAAATCAATCAATCAATCAATCGGGGTGGTTCCTGGAGGGCAAGTGGCTATGGGATTAAAGTTCAGCCTTGATGCAAAGCAGTGTTAGAGGTTGTGTAGATGTGTATTTTCTCAGAAAACGGCTAGCGACCACCGATCGATAGTTACAAGTGCAAGTGTAGTAATGATTTTGAAAATGGCAAAATGGAGATGGTGGTTTGTGTTGCAAAATTGTGTTCAGGCCCGTAATGACCACAACTTGAGTGAGGTTGTTGATGAGGTTGTGTAATACTAATAGTGATATGAGTTTTTTTTTTCTCTCTCTCTCCTTGAGTAATCTGTATCATAGTTACAAAGGTCATGAGATGAAATAGTATGGAATTATTTTGTTTATATTTTATATTTATTGTATATTTTTATTTTTTTGTGTGTAAGATTTGTAGTTTTGAGTAATTTCCATGTATACATCTTTTATGTTGTATTTCTGGCTATTGCATGGTATGCCCTATCCCAGATCAGAGTGTCATCTATATACCAATATACCATATAGACTAGAGAGGATAAGTGCGCACCTCCTCCGGAGTGAGGAGCATTGGGAGGCCGGGGGACGGGGTGGGGGTGGGGGGGGGGTTAGTGTCCCAAGACTTGCATAGAAATCATGTAGATGTACATGTTAGTTTCATACTGTGGGAATTATAACTGTTCAAGAAAATTATAACTGTTATAAATTATTGTGCAAGATCATTTATGTCTTTTAAGTGACTTAAGTGACGTGCCTTAAGTCTATGGATGAGTTGTTTAAGTCGTATGGGTAACAGTATTAAATCAGCAATAGTGAAGTTAAATATAGGTGTGCCGCTGGTTAAAAAAAAAAAAAAAAAAAAAAAAAAAAAAAAAGTGATTGTAAACAGGATCATTTTCTGCGTAATAAATCTGGATATTTTGATACAAGCAACATTAAAACACTTTTCACAAACAAGTCCCCCTGACTTGTTTATGAAAAGTGTTTTAATGTTGCTTGTATCAAAATATCCAGATTTATGAAAAGTGTTTTAATGTTGCTTGTATCAAAATATCCAGATTTATTACGCAAAAAGTTATCCTGTTTACAATCACTATGGTTAATGGTAATATTATCATCATTACTAGTAGAGTAATACTGATTGCTACGGATATTGTTCTGCCTTTGTTAATATTTCAATATTCCTGAATAGAATACCATGTTCTGCAGAGCAGTGACGTAGATGCAGAATACAGAAGTAAATCCGACATCGAGTAAAATGAAAAGTTCACGTGTGAAAACAAAAAACTTTCTTATGCTGTTAGTTGCTAAAATGAAAACAGAAGGTAACTGGATTATAATTAATATTCTAATTACAAGCGCATAACTATGTTCCACCGTATATGGCCACTCTCGTATTCCGAAATATTCACTTCACAAAACTGTCTGTGAGCA
>NC_090745.1:45935215-45975215 GCF_036898095.1 Palaemon carinicauda | reverse complement strand
AAAAAACGACTATCTGGTGGTCATTTGAAAAAAAAAAAAATAAAACATTAAAATCTTGAAAAATACATGCCGATTTGCTTTTTAAACAATAGAATTGTGAAAATTAAGTCATTTTGCTTTATAAACGCGAGTGGCTGCTTCTTTGCACTTTGCATATCAGTTCTACTGAAGCAAGTGATCAATTGCTAGATCTATCTTTGATACGCCCAGCCTCACTTGAGATTTGATGTTCGCTCTATGTTCAAGCATAGCTAAAAACTGAAGAACAGTCGGTGGAGTGAACTGCTTGATGCCTCCCTCACAGAAGGTTCAAACAAATGTGGAGTTGTGGTCCACCACATGTTTTTGCAAGGAGTTAGGGGCTTTGCAAGATGAAAAGCTTCGCTATAATAGTTGGACACTTCTCACAAAACAAAGCCCACATCTATATGAATAGCAAGAAGAAGTTTTCATTTAAATCATGTGGAGCTGACTGTTGGTGAACTATGTCTACAAGTTAGAAGACTGCAGGACCCATTCCAGATCTAGTGGTCTTCACTATACATGTGATTAGCTCTGAGAATGCCAGTGGGTGTGTCGTCTTTGGGTACCTGTTCCTGTCTTTTGGTGGCTCTGGGGTATGTTCTCTCACTATTGTATAGATCTGTCAAGAATGTAAAATGGTATTTGAGCTTCCGTGCAATAGCATCTCCAAAACTAACTCTTGCAAGAGATTTTCTGTCATTTAAAGCGTGGGCACATTCATTGTCATATCTAGTCTGGGTTCTTTATCACATATGAAATATGTTTTGCCTTCAAGGAGGGTTCTATGCAGCTTAGTCTGGCATTCTACTGGATGTCCTTGATATACGTCACAGAAGGTCTGATGTTGATTTTGATTGGATTGTGACAAGTGCAGGTGAGGTAGCGTCCTACCAAATTTTGGCACACAATGCCTTACAGGGGAAAAAACTTCATCATCTATGTAATATTTCAACATGAATCAGTCATTTAACAATGACAATATCAATGTTGTTACCGATAATAATATTCATGAAAATGGCAAAACTTCTAAGCTTAGGTTTGAATATTCTATTAGGTACAGAAGATTCAAACTTTAAGAGGGTTATAGGAAATATGAACCAGTGCAATTGGAAGAACACATAATTTAATCTTTTGCTTATTAAGGGCATTCTATTCAGCAATTTTAGCAACAAAGTAGATCATTTGGCCAAAAACTGTATGAAAGCGCCCAACAAACAAAAGAAAAAAATCTAATTTAAAAATATTAAAGGCTGACGAAGGAATACCTTATTAAGGTTTACGAACTCTTGAATGACCGAAATACTTACGTTAAGATGACGAAAACCCCATCCATTAAGAAAAAAAAGAATAAATTCGTTCTTAACAAGGGTGTAATTAAGAAGGTTAAAGATACGGTTTATTTCGAACTACCCAACAGGCTACCATCATTTTGTTATTGCTAGGGGACATCGAAAATACATAAAGCAGGCATCCCGTTAAGACCTAGAGTAGGCTACCTAGTTTTGTTACTCCACAGACTGAAATATCTACTTGGTTGTCTATGATTTTTGTCGAATTGATGGGTGCCATCACTGACTCGCATTCCCAGTAGTGCTGATTTCATAGAAAAGATAAATAATGAAGAGTATTTGGGTCGTATGTACTGTACAACTTACACATTGTCTATTTGTTTACAAATATACCTCTAGACTTTGCGTTGGAAAATCTCACTAAACTCGTCAAAGATGGCATTTTAAAACTACCATTGCTTATTGGCAAGTTCTCCGTATTAATGAAGATATATGTAGAATCTACTATTTTTTTAACTAAGACTGAACCATGGGCACCACATAAACCAATCATGGGCCCAAAACACACACACACACGCACACACACACACACACACACACACATATATATATATATATATATATATATATATATATATATATATATATATATATATATATATATATATATATATATATATATATATATATATATATATTTCCTATTCAGTCCAAAATAGATAGCACTAAGACTGAACCATGGGTTCCACATAAACCAATCATGGGCCCAAAAAAAAAGACACACACACACAGACACACACACACACACACACACATATATATATATATATATATATATATATATATATATATATATATATATATATATATATATATATATATATATATATATATATATATATATATATATATATATATATATTTATATATATATATATATATATATATATATATATATATATATATATATATATATATATATATATATATATATATATATATATATATCCCATTCACTCTAAAATAGATAGCACTATGAAATATTAAAAATGACATTGGAAAGCTGAATAAATTCCCTATGCAATGGATCGATGAAATTAATCTGGGCTTTCTTAAAGAGCCCAGATAATGAAACTTTATTTTGTACTACGACATCTAAGCAGAAATTGGATTATACAAATATGTTCTGGAGTCGTACAACGAACCTGACAACAAGAAAAATCAGGTTCAAATTGTTGAGAGACGATTCTGATGATTCAGATGAAAATATTTGAGCAGATGCGAGTTTTTCGGATTTGAGATCTGAATATTTGCCAAGTGACGAGAGGGGAAATTTCAATGACGATATTGACGACGGTGTGGCGGAGGGTGAAAGCGATGGTGAATGTGTTCAGTGTCATAGTGATTTTAAAGAATCGTACGAACGTGTGCGGAAGAGGGTTTCGTGTGAGAGGAAGGTGCTGTTGGAGGTGGCGTTGGAGAAGGTTTTGTCGGTTGGTTGATAGTTTTTCTTTTTTATTGCTGTTGGGAATGGTTGGGGGTTGTGTTGGAGGTGGTGTTGGAGAAGGTTTTGTCGGTTGGTTGATAGTTTTTCCTTTTTATTGCTGTTGGGAATGGTTGGGGGTTGTGTTGGAGGTGGTGTTGGAGAAGGTTTTGTCGGTTGGTTGATAGTTTTTCTTTTTTATTGCTGTTGGGAATGGTTGGGGGTTGTGTTGGAGGTGGTGTTGGCGCACAAAAGAGATCGGAAAGATATTTCTCTTAATCCCTGATACACAAGCCGAGCGCTCAAATTCAAAATTCCGAGTAGACAGTTTCGTGAATAATTACACCCTCTAGAATTATTTGGTTTTCAATTTCTTGATAACATATCATTAGCCTAGCTTTATTTATTTTGCATAAGGAATACAAATATTGAAGTGTATATAAATCTTTTTTCACACCTAACTTCAACTCAACATCTTGAATTGATATAATTTTCTTAGGCCTAGTCTGAATATGCCATACGAATGTACAACTTTTTCCCGTTATATCAAAGCAAATATAAAAAAAAAGCTTGCCATCAAAATAAATAAGCGCTAGAGATTTGAGAAAAAATCACGTGTTTACAGTCTCGTTATTTCTTTACGGCATTTTCTCTATTGTAATTTACGAAAAAAGTTTCTGGCTCACATTGGAAAAGATATTCAGGAACAAAATGCAATAATTCTCAAATCCATATCGATTATCTTATTATTTTTTTTTTTTTTTTTTTTTTTTACGAATATTCATGTACGCAAAAGTAGGATTTTTTTGCCCACCCGTCTCTATATTTATCATAGATTGTTTTGTTCTAGTGCAATTTTGATTATTATATAACCATTTGGAAATAAACAAAATAAATTCTATAGCTCAAATATCATTGTCACTATAACAATTTGAAAAAACTAACAAAATTCTTCCCATTTCTAGCTAGCACTCAGGAGCTGGGCCCTGGGAATTAAAAACACTAATTGAATTTTGAGAACGTCAAAGAGTTAGCACACGATTTTGCAATGATAATCATCCAACCAGAAATCTAATTCTGTATGTACTAGATCTCTAGGAATGAAACGATCTTTGAAATTTGTATTACTTAGTGGTAGTACGATTTCATTGTGTATTTAAACGTGTTTTGTCTTGCTCATTTGACATATTTTATGGACATAATTTTAATTAGGTGTTCCTATACTTCATTAGATATACGAAAATATGTGGGTGTGCCGTGTCACCATAACATGTGAGATTCGAATAACTTTCGTAATGTAATAAAAACTTAACTCAAAATAGCAATTTATTACCTATAATTTTCAGTGATCTAATGCATATTCACATGTAATATTTTAGTATTGTATGTGTGCCAAATTGTATTTTCATCAAGACCTCTAGGCAAAGAGATATTCTTCAAGATTTTCTTTCCTTCCATCTCATGGCTTAAATGGTCCTCCTCAGCTGTCCGGTAAAAAAATGCCTTGGGATGTATTAATGTTTTTCCTTCAGATAAAACAATTTATGTTGTGTTGGGCAATCAAATTACTTTATAATGCTACAAAAACGAGTTTAGGATTTCTCTTTAATAATCGATTACCACAGTATATTAGACGTCTTTTTTTTTAATTCGAAATCATCATTAGTTTTCTCTCTTTAAAGTATTGTGCCTTGATCCTGTTTCTATATAACATAAATTTATGTACGTAAAGATCTAGATTGACCTTTCGAGAAGTTGTATTGGTTATCCGCTTACTAGCAATGATATTTATATCGCTTTACAATACCACCAATAAAGTATTCCAGTTTTTCATCATCCTTAATAATGTTAGAATTCTATCATGATATTCCAGAGCCTTTGCCTGGTTCTTTTTAAAGCCAAGATGCATTCATTCAGTTTATCTGAAGCTCCGCAAGCCGTCATTCGTGGAGTCAATCATTTTTCTGTGAACAGTCCTGCAGATCTGTATCCTTTTGCTTCATAAATTCTTTGGAATTCTTGGAAATCTATTAAGGAGGTATATCTTGGTTTACTTTTATCTCAGTAGTGCTATCGTTTCCACAATACAAACAAATTATATAATTTTTTCCATTAGTGTTCATTAAGTTTTGATTTTCGTACTTCTTTTACTTCTTGTAATTGCAAAAGTATTTAAGACTTAAATTTTTTGCTGTCCTCCGTCTTTCGAATTATGAAATTCAGTAACTAGTAACCATTTCAGATCCTTAAACGTATGCAAATATATTCTTCGATATAAAGTTAAACTTTCAATATCATTGTTTTTTCCTACTGACTCCAAAAAAATTTAGTAACATTTGAGCACCAAGCATTTCGGAAAGTCCCAAATATCTGTATGTAAGACCAAATGTTTTAGTCAGTTCTTCCCATTAAAACTATTTAATGTAAAGCTTACGATGTAACTTATCGTTAAGATGGAATCAAACATAGGCTTACCCCAACTGTGCAAATGAATTCATGATTGCATATTAATACTGTTATACTGAAATAACGCTGTACCAAAACTTTGCTGATCAATACCTTTTGACTAACAGCAATATTTATCAGGACGTGCTTCAAAGATTACTGTTATTGGAATATGAAGAAGATGCGCTGATTTGCAGTGTCAGCGGAAACGGAATCAAGGTTAGAAAAAAAGATTACTTGCCAACGCTCGCAGCGGAGAGTGCTAGATCTTTTGAGCTGTCTACTTTCTACAAATCATCAAACTCTTTCTATGTTCTTACATCTTTGTTCTTCTTTCTTACTACATTATTGTAAGTTTTGTGTTTGTTTTAGATTATATATATATATATATATATATATATATATATATATATATATATATATATATATATATATATATATATATATATATATATATATATATATATATATATATATATATATTTAAACCCTCATACCTGAGGTTGTAGTACATCCTTTTTGGAATTAATTGAATATCGAGGTTTAGGATTACAAACTCGCTGGTAGTTGCAGATGGAAAATGATTTTATAAAAATTGTAATGTAACTTTCTGACGAATGATTAGGCTATTATTAAAGACATCAAAATATGTTGACTATGTATGAACCATGCATAGAATGTAAAATAATTTTTTGAATGCAATACATAAACGATACCATGATTCGTTACTATTCAAAAACGTAATATCTTGAGACTTTGGTACTAAAAATAAATGACAGTGAGCTTCATGTTACAATGACGGAGGTGAACAGAAACACTAACTGTGAGGAAGAAGACACCGATTAAACTAAGGGTTCCTCATTATGCAAAACTTATACTAAGAGCCTCAGTTAGATTTCGCATGTCGTCTCTAACTTGAGCTGACTTTCAATTCAATACTTCTCCATTCATGATCACCTAATTCACGCCTCATAGTCCTCAGCCATGTAGGCCAGTGTCTTATCAACTATTCTAATGCTTTGTGGAGCCCAGTTGAAAGTTTGGTGAACTAATAATGATTGTCGTTATTAATATTAGCAAAAATTACATTAATCGATAAAAAAAAATCAAAACAAGAGAAGCTGGTATTTTTTTCAATACTTAATGTCATTACCACCATCATCTCCCATGCCTATTGATGCAAAGGGACTCGGTTAGATTCACCAGTCGTCTCTATCTTGAGTCGCTTCATAGTCCTGAGCCATGTAGGTCTGCGTCTTCCAACTCTTCTAGTGCCGTGTGGAGCTCAGTTGAAAGTTTGGTGAAATAATAATGATATTCGTTAATAATATTAGCAATACCTATTTTAATAGATAAACAAAAATTAAAACAAGAGAAACATGTTTTATTTTCAATACTTAATTTCATTATCGCCATTATCATGTGCCAAAGGGGGAAGTGATGGGAGTCTTGGGGATGTCTTATGGGTTCCTGGATATCTGATAATACTAATTCAGGAGGTTGAAGGCTGAAAATATTCAACTGAAATTTGATAAATTAAGGACAGATCTATGAATTTATCAATTGCTTCAATGCAACTGCTATGAAATATACAAAGATGTATCAGCAATTCACAGACACTGTGGATAGAAAGACCACATTCCCTGTTTACATATTGCTGCTCCTTTCGTGTTAATTCCATAGCAGTTACATTGAAATAGTTGATCAATTCCTAAATCTGTACTTGATTGACCAAACCTCAGTTGAGATTTGATTTCTGCTCCTTATTCAAGCATGACCATAAACAGAAAAAGAGGGTTTGGGATGGTCTGATAAGTGGAGTTATGATTTAGCACATGTTTTTGCATGGTATTAGCTGCTTTGCCAAGCATAATAGCTTTCCTATAATAGTCAGGCACATTTGACAAGACAAAACCCACATCATTCTGGAAAACCAGAAGAACATCCCTTGCTTATCAGCTTCCAAATCAGGTACTTATGACAAAAGTTTTTCCTTAAATCAAATGGAGT
Source organism: Palaemon carinicauda (assembly GCF_036898095.1). NCBI lineage: Eukaryota > Metazoa > Arthropoda > Malacostraca > Decapoda > Palaemonidae > Palaemon > Palaemon carinicauda. The sequence continues at coordinate 45,967,964 of NC_090745.1, read as the reverse complement.
TGTTAGCAGTTGCATTAACACTCAGGTGTTCCTGATGCTGGGCAAACAGGTGAACAGTGAATACAACTTGGAAGAAAGCAGAACCCTCACAAGATCTGATAGTCTCCTCTAAATATGTGACTAGCTATTATCTTTGGCAAAGGAGCTAATATCTTGTGTAGACATATACTAAATCTTAATTCCACAAATAATGAAACCTTCCATCAAGTAGACCATGCTAAATACCTGCTTATTAGCTTTCTTGTACCATGATATCAGTCCCGGTATCATAATTAGAATCATTAGGGCTAACATCATAGGCATCGTCAGTCTGATATACTATTGAATGAACATTTGAGCAGTAGACCTATATTTGTTCAACATATATCGTCCTGATTCGGGGAAGAGTAGACTACAACCCTTCTAAAACTCACATCTACAATTTCCAGCATGGAGACAAAGTGTGGATGCAAGTTGGAATGCTGCGGCCGATACAAATGTCACTGCTTTGGTCAAACCTGTACCACACTGTGCAGCTGCAGATGTCAGACTTAGAAGTATCGTAATCTACTTCTCTAGGCAGCAAGAAAATATATGGCAAGGAAGTATAGGCCTACCAGACTGATGGTGCCTACAATATGGACACTTTTTATACTTATTAAAATAACGGGACTGATATTATGGTAAAAGAAAGCTAGTAAGCAGGTACTTAACATATGTCTTTGCATGCTATTAGCTGGTTTGCAAAGGATAATAGGTAGTCACATTTTTAATGGAGACTACCAGTCCTGGTGAGGGTCGTGCAGTCTTCCAAGTTACAATGATAGTTCACCTGTATACCCAACATCGGGAAAAGGTAGGTGATGATGCACCTGCTCTTTACTTCACAAGATTTAAGGAAAACCCCTGTCATAAATATCTGAATTAGACACTAACAGGCAGGGGCTGTTCATCAATCCTGCCTGTCTTAACCGTTCTAAAACAATTTCTATTGTTCTTAAATGGCTCTCCATATCTTTGCTAAATATAATGACATCATCTAAATAGACTGACGTATTCTCTATGTCTCCTAAGATCTGTAACATTAATCCTACAAAAGTCAATGGAGCTGATCTTAATCCAAATGGCATTACCTGAAATTCTAAGTGTTCTTTATGTGTGCTGAAGGCAGTTAATGGCTTAGATTCTTGTCTAAAGGTACTTGGCAATATCCATTTAGTAGATCTAAGGATGATAAGATCTCTGCTCCTCCTAATTGAGCCAAAACATCATTTATTACAGGCATGGGCATTCTATCAGGAACTGTGTTTGCATTCAACTTGCGATAATTAATCACTAATCTGTAACTTCCATCTTTCTTTGGAATTAACAACATGGGAGAATTATAAGGTGATTTAGAGGGTATGACCACTCCTTCTTCCTTCATTTCTTCTATCATTTTATCTACTATTGGACGCTGGCTGATAGGTAATTTATAATTAGGTATGAAAAAGGGTTTGGCTCCATCATCTAGGATTATCTTATGTCTTAACACCTCGGTCCTACCTAACCTATCACCCGTAATTGCTATGCCCTGCCTATATTTATTTAAGGTTTCTATTAATCTTTTTCTGTACTCAGGAAAATCTGTGGTATCTATCTCCCTATCTATTCCTGCATCAATGTTTCCTATGGTAAAGAATGCTTCCTCCTCTAACAGAATTCTGTACCCGCTAACAAATGGAGTCTTTTATCAGAATAATTCATGACATAAGTATTACAGGCTAATCCCTCCATCTGAACTATTGAATTATCCATTCTGACATATTCTGGCAAACTTTCTGGGGTCAATATTACACCATTATTTGTGTGTAGGCGGGTTATTAAATATACTCTAGTAAGAGTATTGGGCAGTAGTACTACATCTCTAGCTAACCTAAATCTTATTTTGTTTTCATCTGCTGTGCTGATCAGACTTATTTCCCCAGTTTGTACTTGAGTTCAAAAACATGAATCTTCATCTCCTCCGTTATGAGATTCTGTCTCTCTTAAGTGTCTTAACTCTTGTGAGCTCAATGTGCCTAGCAGCAAAACTTCTTGGAATTCCTTTTTATATATTCTCACAAATTCTTTGTCGACATTTCCTTCCTTAGTATGTGTGCTGCCTTCACAAGAAGTAATTTCTCCCCTTTTATGTGCAATTGCTAAATTTTCTTCTTTCTCCCTTTCTTCTAATTTTACTTTGATTTCCCTTTCTCTTTCTGAACCGGAGTGTGTTTCAACTATCGAAGCAGTCCCATGCAAATTGGCCAAATTTGTAGTGGACTTGTCATCGATAAGTTGGAAACAGACGGCCTGATTATTTCCCTTTAGAATTAGTCTTCTGTCTTGACAATCAAAAACTATGCCAAAATCTTGCATTGTTGCAAAAGAAATCAAAGCTCGAGCGGGAAAGGCTACTTCTTGCAAAACCAAATATGACACTTGACACTTCTTCTCTAACAATTCAATGTTTAAATCTATGGCTCCTACATTGTTAACCTGATTGCCAGTTATTCCCTAAACTAATGTATCCTCACTCCTAATCATGGAAATTGGTATATTCAAATAATCAATTAAGGTATGAAGCCCAATGAGATTTACAGTACTTCCTGAATCTAACAAATTAAGACATTCTGTACCATCTATCTTGATATTTATTTTAGGTAATGATTGCTGTCAGAAGGATAAATATGTTGCTGGCAACGTGGATGTACCTCCGCTACCTGCAACATCCTTCCATTCTTTGGTTTCCCTATTTCCTGGACTCTTTTCCTGCTCTTCTAGTCACTTTCTGTTACATTGTTTTTCTTCGGAGTAATTAGTAGGGTTTGAGTTACCCTTTGCTTGTGCCTGAGGAGTATTTTCTGAGGGTTTATTATATTTCTTACCTTGGTACCAACATTCTTGGTCTGTGTGACCTCTTTGACAATACTGGCAATACATATTCTTATACGTTTCATTATAATGTCCTTTGTTTTGTTCATTTGACTTGTAAAGGGGCTGGTTATTTTGATAATTTTTATGGTAATGTTTATTCCTACCGGACTCGTTATTTTTATCTTCCCTGTAATTCTGATACCTCTTTTGTTTGGTATTCGCCGAAAAAGTGACCTTGTCAATTTGGGTCTCATTTTTCTGTATAACTTCCTGAATTTGGCTCAAGGTTTTTGTGAGTTTCTGGGCTGGATATAACTTTAGGTCTTTGAAAGCCTTCCTTTCTTTTTCACCAAAGGCTGCATACAATGTACCGTAGGCCACATAAGTCAGAATTTTATCTAAATCTACCAGTTTGTTATTATCCTCACTAAACTTGGTTCTGTCTCCTACCGTGATTGTGGGTAATGACAAAATGTCTTCCCTAACTACTCCTAAAGGATTCAGAACCTGGGTATACAAACTGGGCATGGAATAACCTTCAAATTTAGCTGAGGTAAACCTATACAAATTCAACAACCGATCAGTCTCCTTGGTCGATCGCCACAATGGTCTGCATTCCTCCTTGAACTCGTTGAAAGTTGTAATATTTTCAAAAGCCTTACCGTTTAATGTAGTGTGAGCATCCCCTACGTCTACGTTGACTAACATCATGGCCTGTTTGATTTTTGCTACTTCATCAGTTATTTTAAAACTGGCGATCCTATTCTCTGTATCCGCTAACCACTTATCTATACTTTATTTCTCTAATCGTTGTTTGTTGGGATTATCCCTACCTACATTTCCACAAAACCGTGTGGTTTGTGTGATTAGCCCAGCGAAATTCATGTCGGCGATATTTGCTCTTAAAGGACTCGAACTTCGGTTACTCAAATTAGTATTTCTAGTCAAATTTTGACGTATTCATACACTAGCACTTCGCGACCATCTGTCTGCAGTTAATCTCAAGTCGTACTGGTATTGTGTGAGTTTTTGGACAATATTATCAAGACTCATAGCCCACTTTAAAAAAAAAAAGGAAAAATTAAAACACGCCAATATTCTTCTTACGAGAGACAAATGCCCTAACTTCCTATTCTATAGAGAGACATTATTAATTATACGAAACAAGAGAGCGAATGAAAGCATGCAAACTACTCACATATCCATTGGTTCACAAACTCCTTTTGTTTCAATCTATTTTCTTGAGGTTATGTTTCGAAATTCTTCGACACTTATAATGGCTAGTCACTTATCTGAAATAAAGCCAGTATTAGTTTAAACTCTTAATATAACACGGCAAAGTATTCATTAACGCTGCCACCATCTGTGATGATTCCTTTTGTTCTTCTTGCAATAAATTTTCTCAATAAATCTTCTTATTAATTGTCTAGTATTTTTACCTTTACTTACTATTTCTTAATTGTATCTTAATTCATTCTTGTTTAATACTTAATGTTTCTCTTAAAAATTACATAAGAAAAGTTACATGGGTGAGGGATACAAGTGCCTTGTTTTTCCTTTACTAGACATAAAAAAAGGGGTTGAACAGTCACTTAGAAGCAGTCATAAAAAGAATGATTTTCACATTATTTTGTAGCGTTGAATTCAAAAGCCTTGACACTGGCTGAAGAGTTGGATGTATCCTTGTTTAATTGGGCTTATACGTCAATCGTAGGCCTACTGTCATCGCTGAAGTATGAGCCTTCGTCAGGTGTTGGGAAGGCTGGCGCGATATTCTATTCACCTCGGTCACTCTGGGACGTCATGCCTCTGTCACTCTGGGACGTCTCGGCAAACACACTCATAGTCAGTCAGGTGCGGGCGTAATAGTTCTGTTTCGTCGTCCGTCGTTTCCAGGGATAATGGTTCCCCTCAATTCCTCGGCTGCTAAACGGTCCTGAATATACGCCGTCCCTCAGTTAATGTATGGGCAGCCACAACTCGTTGTTTGCCTCGAGACCGGCAAGTTAAAGTAGGTCTCTAGACCTGGTAAAAAGAGCGACTTACTAGGAAGGAGAGAGAGATCACCTCACACAGTTGTTTATGTATCGTCGTTCTGAGCATGTCAAGCTATCCTTAATCACGTGACTTTTCGCCGGCTTCCACGCCTCACTCGTTCGGGCTCCATGAGTCATTCAAGAATGGATCAGGACGTTCCGGAGATGTTTACGGGAAGTATCCCTAGACTCAGGAAAATTAATTGAAAACAACCTACCTAACTTCTCGTTCACTCTCATGTCTCTCCACAATTCTTTCTATATCATTACAATTACAACTAACTGCATTTGTCTCTCTATTCCTTATTACTAATAAAATTCATGAATAAAGGCATCAATAACATACATAAACCTTCTGCATATGAAATTTATCCAAAAAATAATCATTTGTCAGACATATATATATATATATATATATATATATATATATATATATATATATATATATATATATATATATATATATATATATATGTATACATGAATATATATATATATATATATATATATATATATATATATATATATATATATATATATATATATATATATATATATATATATATATATATATATATATGTTAATATATACATTTGTATATATATGTATATACACACACACACACACACACACATATATATATATATATATATATATATATATATATATATATATATATATATATATATATGTTAATATATACATTTGTATATATATGTATACACACACACACACACACACACACACACATATATATATATATATATATATATATATATATATATATATATATATATATATATATATATATATATATATATATGTGTGTGTGTGTGTGTGTGTGTGTGTGTGTGTGTGTATAAAACCGTGGTAGGCTGTATATATTAGCAATCCATGTTTGCCAACATTTATATAAGTGGATGAGCTACCTGCTGGAGTAACAAGAATATTGGGTGTCGATGAACTCACTGGTAACAAGGTGACGGAGCGGGTTTATAGTGATAGGCAATCTGTATATTCGGATTCTACTCCTGATGTCTGGTGGATGATCTTACTGGGATTAATAAGGACCAGCAAGGACCAGCTCAGGGACTCCAACAGGAAGAATAGTCCATCGAGGAAAGGAAAAAAAAGAAAAAAATATTTTAAGAACAGTAACATTGAAATAAACATTCCCTAAATAAACTATAAAAACTAACAAAACAAGAGGAAGAGAAATAAGATAGAATAGTGTGCCCGAATGTACCCTCAAGCAAGATAACTTTAACCCAAGACAGTGGAAGACCATTGTACAGAGGCTATGGCATTACCCTTGACTAGAGAACAATAGTTTGAATTTGGAGTGTCCTCCTGGAAGAACTGCCTACCAGAGCTAAAGTCTCTTCTACCCTTACGAAGAGGAAAGTGGCCACTGAACAATTATAGTTCAGTAACCCATTGGGTGAAGAAGAATTGTTTGGTAATCTCAGTGTTAGGTGTATAAGGACAGAGGAGAATATGTAAAGAATAGGCCACACTTTTCGGTGCATGTAGGCCAAGGGAAAATGAACCGGGACAAGAGAGAAGGAACCAACGTAGTAATATCTGGCCAGTCAAAGGACCCCATGGCCAGTCAAAGGACCCCATTACTCTCTAGCAGTAGTATCTCAACTATGGATTTAGTCATACCATGGAAAGATAAGATGACAGAAGGGGCCCCCGGTCCCAGGTGTAGCAGGGTGTTAACGCACTCCCCAAATAACTGGGCTCCACAAGCCACTAGAAGAGTTGAAAGACCCATACCTTGTCACTATGATGAGAGGCAGTGATTTAGACGACTTTTACATCGTAAGAGGATTTATTGTCGAAGTAATTTTCTGAGAAAATTTAGCAGAAATATTCATTAAAGTGAAAAAAAATTAATCTTGTTAATGACATGATCACTAGGACTTGAAATCTTGGCAATTACGTAATAGAAGAAATATAGGTTTCTTGCTGACTTTTAAATTACTGGAACAGTTTATGTCAATTGATCATAATAGAAGATAACAATATATCACTTGGAATTTATAGACACACTCAAAATAACAGACTTACATGGAAAACAGTTATATGGATAAGATTGTTACAACATAAGAAGAACAGTTATTGGACACTTTGTGACATATCGATGCCAGCCATGGCTGAGATAATCCATGACAGATGGGCTTACTAAGGTTTGGCCACTCACGACTTGAGCTTGATCCAACTCGAACTTGACTTAACTGATCTTGGCTTCCCACCTGGTCTTATGGTGTGCATATTGCTGGGGGGTATAAGGGCTTTTCTGGCCTCTGGGTAGCAGTGGCAGGTGATGCAAGTACATCAGGCAGGTTCTCGCCTCCTTTCTGTCCCCTCTCCCCTGTTGACATGAAAACTGATTCAGTACACATGTGCTTGAGTCAGTGGGAAAGATATTTAACTCAGCAATATGACAGATCATCAAAAATGGATGCCAACCAAACATACCTCTTGGCTAATGTTGATTAAGCAACTCAGAGTATCGAGGTCACAAAGCAACGCCTTTATGCCTGCATTCATCTTATTGTTGTTTGGTTTCATTTGCCCAAATAATTTAACTCATATAAATATATCTTGTCCTGTGATAAAATTCCCCCCTGCCAAGTTCCAGTCCCATTTGGGACTGTGTAGTTTAAAAAAGAGAATTACTACATACCCTACGTGGAAAGCAAACCCCAATTAACTTTTGTGTATAAAAAAACTTAGCCCATTTGATAAAAAGCATACTTAAACAAAAAATACCCAAAATGAGACTGCTCCCAGGTTCTTAATCTTTCTCATGATGCTTATGCAATCCACTAAAGAAGAAAAAAAAGAAACTTTATTAATGAATAAATGAAAATGTCATGTAAAATATAATAAAATACAACAAAACTGACTTAAGGAGTGTCATACACACTATAACAGTAATCCTAAATACAGGCAACCATGAGTAAATAGGAACTAATAGCTATGGATACATATGAGTAATTAAGAACTGCAATAAGGGACTTCCATACTATTACATATGGATAAATATGGATAAATAAGAACTGCAATAAAGAAATATAATTACTAAAAACAAATCATACAGGTATGAATACTGCACATTTTATTAAGAAAACATACCATAGAGGATAGTGGCTGCACAAAATCTATTACAAGTTATGCAACAGGAAATAAGATTTGTATCTTAACATACTTAACTTGTCTAAATCCTACAGTCCATTAGTGAATGCAGTCATTGTGCAAAGATACTGAATGCCCTCATATGTCAAGTCTACACTCCGGCTCATTCACCGGACTCTCACTCTGAAAAAGATCAAAGATACAGTACTGGTAAACACAAATACAATGCACAGTCATTATGTTCCTTTTCAGAAAACACAATTTCTAGCAAAACACTCTAAATCACATAAAAGAAACATTTAAATAAAACTCCAAGGAAAGTCATCAAGACATGTGCACAGATCCTCAACATCCACTCTCCATAGATACTTTTCCACCCTTTGATCATATCCGGATCCACTACAGTCATTGTTAAGTATTGACGACAATAATTATTAAGTATGGCCATAATATGCAATGACACCACATGAACAGAACATAATAATCAAATATCATTATACATCATCAAACATAGTGAAATAGCATTTAATATCTTCAAGCATAATGAAAAAATATTTAATATATCTAAACAGTTCTATCCTAAATCAATGCGCATCATCATCAAACAGTTAACTAACTGTTTGAAGATGATGCCCGTTGAGATACTATTACTAGAGACGTATTGGATCCTTTGACTGGCCAGACAATAATGCATTGGATCCTTTGACTGGCCAGACAATAATGCATTGGATCCCTCTCTCTGATTACGGCTTACTTTTTCTTTACCTACACTTACACAGAATAGTCTGGACTATTCTTTACTTATTCTCGTCTTTCCTCATACACCTGACAACAATGAGATACTGAACACTTCTTCATCCAAAGGGTTAATTACTGTACTGCAATTTGTTCAGTGTACTTTCCTCTTGGTAGGGTTAGAGGAGATTCTTTAGGTATGGTAAGCAGCTCTTCTGGGAGAAGGACACTCCAAAATTAAACCATTGTTCTCTAGTCTTGGGTAGTGCCATAGCCTCTGTACCATGGTCTTCCACTGTCTTGGCTTAGAGTTCTCTTGCTTGAGGGTACACTCGGGCACACTATGCTATGTTATTATTTTTTTTCTTCCTCTTGTTTTTTTGAAATTGTGTGTTGGGCAGGCTTAATAGCAGGGCCATGGATGCCTGGTGGTTTATCAAGAGGTTGTCTTTTCCTTTTCTGATTCTTTTTCTTCTCAAAATCATCCTTACAGTCCTCCCTTCAGTTGAAGTGGCTATCCTGGAGGGTATTTAGCCTTGCATGGTGTATTGGCTCCTCCATGTTGACCAGTTTTTCCAACTTTTTACTATAGTCTATGGGTTTCATCAATCACTTTATTTATAATTCTGCACATATTGTTTTTGTTATAATTCTTTTTTATTTCTATTAATTCTTATGTTGTCTGGAGACATTGAGCGAAATCCGGGACCAGTATGTCCTAGATTTCGTCAATGTCGTCTTCTGTATTGCAACATTCGTGGTCTTCATGCAAATATCCAAGACCTTACAGTTGCGTCCAGACAGTATGATATTCTTTTGTGCTCAGAAACTTTGGTTTCTAATATGAGGCACTCCTCTGAGCTCCTTATAAGTGGTTTTAAGAAGCCGATAATGTTGAAACTTGATGCCATCCCTAGGGGCAAGGGAATGGCGGTGACCGAGTACCCTGCTTCTCATAAGTCCTGCTATCAATATGAATGTCATGAGATTCAGGTGGTAAAATTTTTTTGGCAAGCATAACAACTTTTATTTGTGTTCCATTTACCGGAATCCAGACATGGATGATTCTATCTTCGATTGTCTTCTTACCATTATGGCTAAGATACAAAAAAATGATAGAAAGGCTTCTTTTGTCTTTGTTGGTGATTTTAATGCTCACCATAGGGAGTGGTTAAGTTCTATCTCTCCTACCGATCGCCATGGCTTAAGAGCTTTAGACTTTGCCTCTTAATCAGGCTGTGAGCAAATCATAAGTGAAGCTACTCACAGGTCTCGTAATTGCTTGGACCTCGTATACACTGACTCCCCTGGCATTATAACTGGTAAGGTTGGTTCTCCAATCGGGACATCTGATCATGGCTTGATTTCATTAGTAGTGAAGACTGAACAGCCTGTCCCTGATATATCATACTCTTGTAAAATTTATATGAAATCCCAAGCAGAGAGGAATGGGATTTTGCATGATCTTTTGTGCTTCAATTGGTCACAATTATATAGTAGTGTAGATCCTGTTGTCCCTTTGAATGAGAATCTAGTCAACATAAGTGATAGGCGTATACCTTCTCGTGTGCTAAGGTACCGAGTGAAGGACAAACCGTGGTTCAATGATGATTGTAGACTTGCTTATTTGGAGAAGCAGGAGGCCTATAATCTTTGGAAGGGTAACAGATCAGATTTGACCTGGAACAACTATACTCATCTTCGACCTTTTGCTCAGAGAGTTTATGCCTCAACTGAAAAGGAGTACAATTTAACCATAAAAGAAACACTTTCTGGTACAACTCAGGAACATAAATGGTGGTCTACCCTTAAATCTGCACTCTTTGGTGTAGATGCAACAGTTCCTCCATTACTTAAACCAGATGGCTCAGTCACTCACTGTCCAAAGGAAAAGGCAACCCTTTTGGCTGATCCTTTTGACAGTAAACAGAGTAATGATAAACTTAAACTTCCTCATTCCTGTTTTCCTGAGGCTAAACTAATTAGTTTAGCTTTTCGTTCTCGTGAGATTAAACCTCTGTTGATGGACCTTGATGCTTATGTGAGGTGTAGACACAAATGTCATTTTTCCTCTGTTTTTTATAAAGACAGCAGATTTCTTATCTTTAAAGTTATCTATTATTTTGCGCAAGTTAGCAAGAAGAGGAGCTTTTAGCACTAGTTGGAGAATTGATAATGTTACTCCTCTATGGAAATGTATTTGTGGTAGCTCAAGTCCCACTGATTACCGCCCAATTTCCATAACTCCCATATTATCTAAAGTTTTTGAACGTCTTCTGGCAAAACGTCTTAATAGGTTTGCTGAAGGTAATCATCTATTCCCTAGTTTGCAATTTGGTTTTCGTAAAGGCCTTGGAGCATGTGATGTCCTTCTTACAATCTCCAATGCTGTATAGAAATCCCTTGATTTTGGTCAGGAAGTTCGTATGATTGGTCTTGATTTTAGCGCTGCCTTTGACCGTGTTAATCATGAGGCCCTTGTTTTCAAACTCAAACAGTTGGGAGTGGGTGGGTCGTTTCTTAGCATTATTATTGATTTTTCAAGTAATCGATCTCAAAGAGTTGTTGTTGATGGGCACCATAGTGAGTATAGGAATGTGATATCCGGTGTTCCACCGGGTAGTGTTCTTGGCCCTGTGACGGCGCCGAGTAAGGCTGTGAACTTAAAGGCAGGTTGGAAACGACTGAGTTATATTATTGTAGAACATTCTTCTTATATACAAAACCTCAAGGCAACAGGACATAACAAGTTCACAAGATAGACAATATTACAGAGGAAATACCAGACATGAATTTTCATGTTCGTTTTAGTGCGAGGGAAGAGCGAAGATACAAGCATAATATATACAAAAGGAATTATGTACAATTGTGTGAAACACGGTTGGTACAGCCCATTACTTTTCATACTATATACATATGACATGTGGTTTGGCCTAGAAAACAAGCTTGTTGCATGTGCAGATGATGCTACTCTCTTTGCATCAATTCCATCCCCTGAATGTAGATGTGGGGTTGGTGAATCCCTTAATAGAGATTTAGCTAAAATTAGTGCATGGTGCAAATTATTGGGTATGATGTTGAATCCTTATAAAACTCAAAGTATGATTGTAAGTAGGTCTAGGACGGTGGCTCCTCAACATCCGAATCTCAGTATTAATAATGTTTCTTTAAATTTGTATGACTCTTTTAAAATTTTAGGTGTGATTCTCGACAGCAAATTTACTTTTGAGAAACACATTAGGTCTGTGTCTTCTTTAATTGCACAAGAAATTAGCTTATTGAAAAAAATCTTACAAGATTTTCGGTGATCAATCTATTCTGAAGACTTGTTTTAATTCTTCCATTCTACCTTGGTTTGAGTATTGTTCTCCTGTCTGGTCTTCAGCTGCTGATTCTCATATTAATTTTTATTACAGAAACTTACGGTCTATTGAATTTCTTATTTCTGATCTAGATATTAATCTTTGGGACTGTTATTCAATTAGTTCATTATGCATGTTGCATAAGATTTTTCATAACTCTGACCATCCTTTACATTCAGATATCCCTGGACAATTCTTTTATGTTCCTAATACTAGGCAGGCAGTTAATTCTAATAGCCAGGCCTTCTCCATCACAAGGGTCAATACTACACAGTATTCTAGAAGTTTATTCCAGCTGTTACCAAGTTGTGGAATGATCTTCCTAATCGGGTAGTTGAATCAGAAGAACTTCAAAAGTTCAAAGTTGGAGCAAATGTTTTTATGTTGACCCTGCTGACATGAGTCTTTTTATAGTTTATATATGACATATCTGTTTTTGATGTTGTTAATAATTTATATAGGACATATCTGCTTAGACGTTGTTACTGTTTTTAGAATGATTTATTGTCAATATATTCTCATCATTTATTTATTTCCTTATTTCCTTTCTTCACTGGGCTATTTTTCCCTATTGAAGCCCTTGGGCTTATAGCATCTTGCTTTTCCAACTAGAGTTGTAGCTTGGCTAGTAATAATAATAATAATAATAATAATAATAATAATAATAATAATAATAATAATAATAATAATAATAATAATAAAAAGTATCATAATAAAGCAAAGCTCTGTTCCCCCACTCAGAACACTTCTGCAAGTATCCATGCAAAAACAACAAAATGGCACTGGTACAACAACTCATTCAGGCAACATTTGTACTCTTCATGAGGTTAGGCATGCCTGGGGCCCGTGGAATCACTGTTATAGTGTTCCCCAAAGCAACTAAAAAGCATTCACAACAGAACACCAGTCCAACCAGAATGTAAATAAGAGAATAGGTCAAAAGTAATCCTTAGTAGCTACAACAGGAATGTCCAGCGACTGAAAACACACTTTTTGGCCAAAATTTCACAACAGAAACATGAACTGCACACACAATATCTTTCACAACACTCGAGTACTTTTATTTTGAGCTGTCTTATCTCTTTCACTCGTACACAAACTAGGCTGAGCTCCAAATCTGGAAAATACCAAATAGCATCCATTCTAGGGCATTCAAACATCCAAATTTGCCCTACATTACGAAACACAGGTTCTTGCGTTAGCAATCGATCAGAGAGAAATAATTTTAAATCAAATCTGATTACGATTAAATCCATGTTAAAACTCAAACAATAAAAAATGCCATAAGGTGGAAAATGTATATTTACGTTAAACTCTATTCAGACCATAACATATTCTTCATAACCTGTCCCAGAGGTTCAATAACCTAACTCTCTTTAAGCAATTCCCCCCCCCAAAAAAAAAAATTTTACTTCCCCAAGGCATTTAAGGGACAAATAACTAAAACACACCCATACTTCAATTTGCATGGCTAACCATAGAAACACATTCACCATGACCCTAACTCCCTTAAGAAATGGGTGGTAGCAATTGATTCTGTAAACTTGTAAGATAGCATATTATAACCGAAATTCTGATCATTGGTTAAATAAAGCTAATTCTCTCATACCTACTTTTTCCCAAAATTATCTCACAAAACTGAAAACAATTAATTTCTTGCTCAGTCATTGTTATCTTTTTTTTTTCTTTTCATTCTGCGATCATACTAACGCTGCTCTTGCGAGCGCGCAATTTTCCTTTCTCTCTCTTTACTTTTCATACATATACACACATGATCGTATGCTAGCACAATTCTTCACGCACATGGTTTACATGGCTTGAATCAGCTGACACTCATTTTGTCCCAATCATTGAAATCTTTTGCAAAGGATAGCATTGCCCGTGCTCACAGCAAAACAGCAGCTCATCTTTCTACTTTCACACAACCTATTACATTTTCACAATCTTTGCACAACTCTCGTAATTCCTAACATAACTTCTTTAGCACAGTATTTATAACAGAAAACATCGGAAAAGAAACAAACAGCTTAAGAAGTATAGTATGAAAAAAAACGTGAAAATGAGAAACGAAAATGAATCTAAAAACTACATTGAGAACTCAAAACCTTAAAATTACGTCCTTAAATTATACATAAAACAAGGTAGTATGGCAAAAACGAACTATGTAAACAGGAAACAACAGAACATAAAACTACAGGTCGTACATATTAACCCAAAGGACGTACCGGTACGTTCTTGTGAAACACTGTTAATTACATATTTTTATATATTTTTGATAATTTTATGAGAAACTTCAGGCATTTTCCAAAAGAATGAGACCAACCTGACCTCTCTAGGACAAAAATTAAGCCCGTTAGAGCAATTTAAAAAAAGTATATAGCAAAATGTGCTCGAAAATTAACCTTATGGCGGGGGTAAAAGGGTTAATGAATGTCCCCTTAGTTTTTCAGACAAGTCACTGAGTCTAATATAATTCAAAATATATCACAAACTAGCCTCTTATTACTGTTGTAAAACAGGGATAACCATTACTCAAATTTCTCCCAGTGATCCACCAAATCACTAAACCACAAACTGAATCACCTCTCTCTTTTTTCCCAACACATTCTGACATAAAAAACATCTGTTAGTTTTTCTTATCAGACATTAATTAATTAATGAGTGACACTGGTATGGCTACTAATATTTTACTATTTAACTCCAAGTTTATCCTGATCATCCGATCCCCTTCTGTTAATCAGTTAAAGATACAATAACTTTCGTCCACTAAATGTTATTTGGATTTTTTCTTATTCCTACAATCATTGGTTATTGTCTCTTATCCCATTTTTCTGTGTCTCAGTTAGATCAAGCTGTTTGTAAACACAGGCGTTACATGTTTGCAACTCAGTTATCAGATGAATGATTATTGCTGAAAAATTAAATTTTTATTTACTAAATCCCATATGCTATCACAACTGTTATAACTTCTGTATCACACATATCTGATTTTACACACATTCTGAACATTTTCTTTATTCATCAGACACAAAACGAAAAAGTCTTTGGCAACCTGCTCGCCGTTGTTCTTACAATTTTCAAATTTTCCATGTTAATTTTTTGTTCTCGCAAATTAAAAGAATTCTACTTCTCTTCTTATTGTTTTGCCAGATAGCATTTAGTGACAAGTAATTCCTTACTTGTCGTGATATTTTAAAGCATAATTCTCTACAGAGGTGAAAAACAGAGACTCACTACTGACTTTTCAGTCAAAGGTATTACATTACTGTTAATATCTTAAATTTTTTTTCAATACAGTAGCTGTGACGTCACAATGCTTTCTCAAGGAATTCTAACACTCATCATTTACTTCATTCATTTTCGTTTAAGCTCAAAGTGGTCGACCTTTTAATCTAAAATACATTCATGCTCCCTGTTAAATCATTTGACATTACTTTCTTAAAATAATTTGTTAACAATACTCGGCATCATCAATCAGACCGAAACAGTGAAATAAATCACTTATGAAGCAGTGCAACTAAAAGGAGTTAAAGGCAAGGACTTTTAATTGCACATGTGGCAGACCACTAATTACTTAAACTCTTGGAAACTGAAACTACTTCGGCTATTACGTTTCAAACTCATGTTCATTAAGGGGCTGGCTGGATAATGCCCTTTATCAAGGACAGGACTGACATTCATACCACTTAATAAGGTGACTTAGAACATCTCCAAACTGCATAGGATTTTTGCCTCTGACCTTCGATTTTGCGACGCCAGGGCGATTTATCCTGAAAATTAGTTTTTCAAATTCTATGAACTCCCCTGATACTTAAAATTAAGACCTGGGATTACTATCCCATATAGACCTGATTTAGACCTCCAATAAAATGGAGGTTTTTTTTCAAAAATGTAATTTTTGGCTAAATATGAATTTTTCCATTATGGTAAAGAATAAACCCTATAAATCCGGGTAAAAACTAGGACAAAAATATCAAACACAAATTGGAAAAAAAGGGCTCTATTTTATTGTTTTATAATGTCTCTCTATGTTATATACCACATTTAAATACTGTATCTTTAAAGATAAAGGAAAAGATAGAATTTGAAGGTCAATAAGTATAGTTTTAAGATACGGGCGTTCAAGGTTTTATAAATCATGATTATTATGAATTTTATGCTTTTTTTGGATGTTAATAAACAAAAACAATCTTATTTGTCATAAATTAATCATAAATTAAGATCTCTTTCCTCAATACCTAGCTTCTTTAGGCGAGACGGTCACTCCTTCATTATCTCTCTCCTTTATTAACTCTGCTAATATCGCTAATATTACCCACTTCTAAAGTCTTATTAGAGGGAATTTTCTTCTTCCTTATGTTAGCAAGATGTTGAAATTGTCTTTTCATCTTTGGCATATCTTTAAAACTAAGGGAGAAGATAGAATTTGAAGGTCAATAATTATGGTTTTGAGATACGGGCATTCAAAGTTTTTCTTTCTATTTTTACAAAGACAATGTAAAATATATCGTGGTTATTATGAATTTTGTGTTCCTTTTTTTAATATTAATAAACCTAAACGATGTTGATTATTATAATTTTACCATAAATGAAGATCCCTTGGCTCAATATCTTGCTTTGTTAGGTGAGACGGTCGCTCCTTCATCATGTCTCTCCTTCGCTAACCCTGATAATATAAACGATATTACCCACTTCTGAACTCTTATTAGAGGGAATTTTCTTCTTCCTAATGTTAGTGAGATGTTGAAATTGTCTTTTCCTCTTTGGCATGACGAAATTATTGTCAAAACCAAGAAAAACAGATGTAAAAACAAGTGAATGTCAGAGATCAAACAAATGTTTACTCTCTATAAGGTTTGTGCTAGCACTGAAGGCTAATGGGTGTAATTTCCGTGTAATATTTCATCTTCTAATGACTCATGGAATCTATACAGATGCTATTGCTCACAATTTGTTTTATTTCGAAATGTAATAATTATCAAAATTTACGATAACAGAAGAAATACTGTATTTTCTTGTAGAAATCAATGTTTTTGGTTTATTGTGTTACTTTTACTAATTACCCTGTAACCATGGAAATAAGAGGAATTTTTGACAAAATATTTTATATACGTATTTATATCGAAATGTAATAATTATCAAAATTTACGATAACAGAAGAAATACTGTATTTTCTTGTAGAAATCAATGTTTTTGGTTTATTGTGTTACTTTTACTAATTACCCTGTAACCATGGAAATAAGAGGAATTTTTGACAAAATATTTCATATACGTATTTTCCATTGCCATACGAAGCTCGGTAAATTTGTTCAGGATTTTGTGTTTTTCGTCTTATACTCCAAAATATTTTACCGGCTGGGCCCCTTAATTAGGATAATCTTCAGACAAAAAGTGGCAAAAATAGTATGACACTTTATTTTAAAATATTTCATATCGAATTAATCATTGGCAATGCGGTGTGTAACGTAAGAGGAAATATTGCGATACAAATTTCCCAAATTATCAACGTACTAAATTACACTTCTTTCTCCATAATTTTACTAAGTACATACTTAAAAAGGACATCAAAAGATCTTCATAAATTAAGTCCTAACACTGAATTACAAGCAATGCATAACAATATCCTATAAAACATTTCTTCTCTCGAATTAAATAACTATTATCATTGTTAACACAGAATTGTTTCAATATGGGACCCTACTTCTTTCTCAAAAAACACATTTAACACATTTGGCAACGAAGGTCTTAAATAACAAAAATCAAGGTACTTTAAACCAAATAACATATGCAATGAAAATCCATAGTTTACACAGTGTAAAGAACAATTTCTTATTCACCCAAACAGTAGTAAAACAATACTATTTTTCATCTCTTAAGAGAAGAAAAATTAATCTTTATTCTACTCTTTAACACTGAAAACATTTTCCTCGACTAGTTACTTTCTTCAATCAAAACTAGTGCTCTTCATTTTTCTTTGACATTACGTAAAAAGAACGGAATCAAAGCTTCGTTACTCTACAAACTCGTACAAAATCTTACATAATATTCGTTAATGATATAACTACATATTTTGTACAATGTTATTTAACTTATGTGTGGGTTGATTGATGTGGATTGCCTTGGGTGCCTCGTCCTACAGTTGCTGTCTGGGACCTTTTCCAGTTTTCACGATAGTCCTTGGCTTTCGTGGGCGAGCCATATGTGACAAGGGGCCCGCTTCTGTTGATCCAAGGACAGAGTCCTCCATTATTATGGCATTTAAAAGAACCCCAACTGCTCCTGATGATCGGCTGATAGGACTACATAGTAGGGTCCTGGCCCGCCGTCTCGAATGGCAAGTTTCAATGATGTTGCTCCCGCAACAAGAAACTGAACAAGCCGGCAATTATGGGCGTACTGTCTTCATTTCCCACGGGAACATTTTTGTGTCCTCCTCACGGGGACAAGGTTGTTTCCTCAAAAATGGTTTCTCTCTTGGGCGTCGGCTGTTCCTGCTAACCCCTCTCAGCTGAAGGGTGCTACGGTCTCTTCCCTGCTGGTCCTCCTTGGGTGACTGGTTCATGCCATCCCTCCTGGCTGCTTCTATTGTCGACATCATGGTCAGGATATTCTTCATAGTTTTTCTAAGGACACTCATGCGTTCTTAATCTTTTTTCATTATGCTTTTTTAACTGGCTTTTACTTCCGAGTTTTTCATTTCCTCTTTTCCTGAGATGTCTATTTCTTGCTTCTCGTGTGCCATTTGTTTTTCTTATTTCATCATTGTTCATGTCTAAAGTCAGTTTTTGGTAGCTACGGGACTCGGTCTTTTGCTCATTATTATATTCATTTTTAATCCTCTTTATCCTACCGTAAGGACACCAATTTGTCACTATGTGTTGTGGCTATTGAATAATAAATGATGAGAGGGGGTGAATTATATGACTTTTACACCGTAAGAGGATTTATCGTGTGATCAGAAATCTTCTTCAAAGTGAATAATCTAACCTTGTTAATAACATAGTCAATAGAACTTTAAGTCTTGGCAACTACATAACAGAAGAAATACAAGTCTCTAGCTGACTTTTAAATTACTGATACAGTTTATCGTCAATTGACCATAATAAAAGATAACAATGAATCACTTGTAATTTACAGACACACTCTGGGAAAATGGACTTAGCGGGGAAACTGTTATATGGATAAGATTGTTACAAAAAAAAAAAAAATAGTTATTGAACTTCTTGTGGCGTATCGATGCCAGCCACGGTTGAGATAAGCCTACCATGGCAGATGGGCCTACTTAGGGCTGCACACTCATGACTTGAGCTTGATCAAACTCGAACCTGGACTTAACTGATCTTGACTTCCCAGCTACTCTTATGGTGTGCATATTGATGGGGGTTATGAGGACTTGTCTGGCATCTGGGTAGCAGTGGCAGGTGATGCAACCACATCAAGCCGGTTCTTGCCTTCTTTCTGTCCCCTCTCCCCAGTGTACCTGGTGACATGGAAACAGATACAGTACACGCATGCTCGTTACAGTGGGAAACAGATTTAACTCAGCAATATGAGAGATAAAAAAAAAATGGACGCTAACCGGGACACAACTCTTATTAATGTTGATTGAGCAACTCAAAGCATCGAGGTCACAAAGCAACGTCTTTGTGCCAGCAGTCCTCTCATTGTTATTTGTTTTATTACTAAAACAAGTTAACTCATATAAATATTTATTGTCCTCTGACAACCTACATGGAAGAGGACTATGAACCATGAGGTAGGAGATAATGAATGGAGCAATATTGAATTGAAAACTCAAGATAGAGACGACTGGCGAATTCTGACCGAGACCCTATGAATCAATAGATGTTGGAGATGATATATATATATATATATATATATATATATATATATATATATATATATATATATATATATATATATATATATATATATATATATATATATATATATATATATATATATATATATACATATATATATATATATATATATATATATATATATATATATATATATATATATATATATATATATATATATATATATATATGTATATATATATATATATATATATATATATATATATATATATATATATATATATATATATATATTTATACATATATATATGAATATATATATATATATATATATATATATATATATATATATATATATATATATATCTATCTATCTATCTATCTATCTATCTATATATATATATATATATATATATATATATATATATATATATATATATATATATATATATATAGATAGATATATCTGTATATATATATATATATATATATATATATATATATATATATATATATATATATATATATATATATATATATATATACTGTCTTCATATTTGAAGGCTACCAAACCATTGCATGTTTGCATTCTTACATTTAATTCTGAATCATCATCAAAACATATTTCTTTATAATTGGTAACGGAATATAGAACAACTAACCATAATACTTAATCTATGCAGGAAGCCCAGATTCCTGGACAGTACTGGTTCAGCACATTTTCCACTTATGACACCACCAAATTTATGGAAAATCTTTCTAAAGTAGAGATAGTTGAGCATGAATTCTTAAAAATTAATTTGAATTAAACTAATTTTTTGGCATAACTATTGCCTAGACCGGAGGCGCCTTCGGCGCTGTCGTTCGTAACGCATGAGTTATTTAGTTAGCCAGAACGACTTTCCCGGTATAATAGCGTAAATAAAAATAATTAGCTATTTAGTCTTCATTGCTAGGAATTAATTATATTATGCCGATAGTATTCGCATTAGTTTCGGCGAATTAGGTAGCTGATCTTGCTTACGCTAGGCTTCCTAGCCTAGGCATTATAGTTTACTCTCTTGCATATAATAACTGTTCCTAGTGCCATTAAATTTAAATGAAGATAATAGGCAATTTATACATGTAAGATATATGGATTGCACATAAAATTTCCTCTTCTAAGATAGTATACGAGAGAGCTTCGATGAGTTAGGTAGTTGATCTCGGTGTTGCTAGGCTAGTAGCCTAGTGGCTTTAGTATACTTTCATACATCTCCCCGGTTACCCTCATATTTTGGGTGATCCCTCCCTCCCTCTGAGTGTAGCCTATGGCTACAACCCTAGTTGGTTTTGCCTTGAATTGTCATTCTGGAAAGTTTAAGCTAGGGTTTTTCTGCCCCTTCACCTAGCTACTGATGGTGAGCTTTGGGTTTGGGTCAGAACCTCAAAGCACTTGTCATGTGCCAGCAACTGTACTCCTCTGTCGGATATTGTTAGTTGGCATAGGAGGCCTTGCCTCCCTAGACTGCACTTGAAGGGGTCATATGATCCCCTTCTCCCTGTGGTTTAGTCGACTAGTCCTGTGCTCGCAGACCCTAGGCTGAAGAATAGTGTTTATTTTTCTGCCTAGGATGGCGCCAGCATTAGAACTCGGTTTCTCTATGATTAAGGGTGGCGGCTAGATGATTGCCGGCCCCCTTACTGTATTGGCAGGCCCTAGGCTGGGGAATGTATTCTCCGTCCGCCTAGGATGGCGCCGATACTGAAACAGAGCTTCCTCTAGGTGTGGTAGGGCTGACATGCCGCTGGCTCCTCTCTCATCTTATACAGGACCCTTTTCCCCTTCCCATTCAGTCCTTTAGGGATGGCCTAGCCATCACATCCCTGTGGCCGTTGTCCTACAATCTCGCCAATTGCCGGCAGGCTGTAGGGCCGGCTTTGTCTTCTGCCTGTATGGCCTAGTCGTATAGCTTCCCTATCGGAAATGAGCTTCGGGATAGTTGGATCGGCAGGTCTAGCTGCCGGCAGGCGACCCATTTGCTTTAGAGTGTTCTTCAGTCCTTCCTTGGGCTGCCATCCACATCCTACGACCGGCGAATACCGGCACGGAGGTGGATGGGTGGAAGCATGATTATTCTATATTCTCCCCTTCCATTAGAACCCTCATTCCGGAGGAAGGAAGTGATACAGTGGCTAGTGCCGCCACTCTTACATCACCCTTCACTCCTTGCTTTCTCTCTCTCTATTGGCTAGTGCCGCCAGCTATTAACCTAATTGGCGACTGCCGGCCACTAACCTTGCCGGCAAGATGCAGGCTAGACTTGTGGTCCGACAGCCATTAATTCACTGTCACATCTGACTCTGCCGGCGAGAGCCGGCCAAGTCTGGTATTCCGGCCACTACCCTGTCACATTGAATGCTGGCGGGGATAGTGTGCCGACAGCCGATGACCCACCGGTGTCCAACAAGCCGACGGCAATCCAGTGGGCCGCCGGCCATAAAAATTATCAATATTGTGTCAGTTGAATTGAGCCTTAGGTATTAGCCTTTCCGGCTGTATACCGGCAGCAACTATGGTATATGTATATACAGTAGCCAGTATATCTGTAGTATAGAGTATACTGCAGACAGAAAACTATGGTATAAAAGTATACAATAGTTAAATTTTCCAACATACTCTGTGTTTCCAAGCGCAGTCTATTATGGAGACCTTGTAAGATTGGGGAATTAATTCCCTTTCCTTATACTGATAGATGATCAGTTATTTTGACCCTCATTATTAACTCTTTTGGGAGTGGGTGTTGTTTACACTACTCTATCCTTATAGGCTAGACTCTTCCATCGGGCCTCTTAAAGATGATAACCCTAGAATTAATATTGATGGAGGTCACAGCAATTGGCTGGGCGGGAAACACATGTATGTGTCTTTCCTATTTCATTTCTAGCTTATTTATCCTAATCTATATGCAATGAAATAAAGTGGAAAATATTATTATAATAATTATTAGTTTATCTAGTGAGGTAGACTACATTATACTCATTTTATTTTCCTGTCTTTACAGGAGGACCATGTGAAGTGCGATAGCGTCTTCTGCAACGTTTGTAGCAGGAGCTTCTATGGCCATCTGGTGTGTAGGACACACTCCCGCTGCTCCATCACCAAGGGACCTCTCATATACTGGGACCCACAGGTATGTACGGTATGTAAAGACCTGATGTATGAGGCTTTTAAAAATCCCAAGACAACGGAGTCAAGGGATGCAGCTCGGGACAAGCTGCGCAAATGGGTTCGTGGCTTCCAAAAGAATGCCACGGGGCTTTACCTCCCTAGTGAGCTGTTGGGGCAAGGGGGATTGTGTGTAGCGTACTGGTTGGCATTTTCCATTCACAAGTTCCCAGCCATGACCAATAGGTGATGGATGGTCAAACAAGTTGTAGTGTAGTTGGCAATATGTGATATAGTTTGTCCTTTCAACATGAGGATTTAAGGAGTTGTCATCAGGGGGGAGGCGGATCATACTCTTCTTCTTCATTTTTTGCCAATTGGAAGCCCTTGCTTGCCCACAAGTAGTATCTGCACTTTCACATTAGACACAGGACAGTACAAAGGTCTTCATATCAGCTCTGATACTATCCTCCAAGTCGATGCTTTCACTAATTTGTTCCAGGAGCTCTCTCGCCTAGGGATCAGAGATCACCGTCTCCATCACCTTCTTTCCATGGCCATAGAACCCTGACGTATGATCACTGCCAGTGATCACATGGAGAGGGATGATGATATGTGACACTTCTTTTGGTAGTTGATAAAGACATGCTTGCATTTGATAAGTAGATTTCCTGGGAGTTGCTGTGAGAGATATGCTGATTGAACGTACACACCTGTATCTTCACTGTCAAGTACAACTGCCTCATTAAAGTTCCCCGTCCTGAGCTTGGCATAGGCAGAGAACATCATTGTGTCAGCATCTGGAAGTCTGAAAATAAAGTCTGTATTTGCCACACCAGTGCTCACATTGGTTGTTCTTTCTCCTTCACAGTAGATTATTCCACAACACATCATAGAAGCTTGTGCTTTTAGCTGTTCCCTGAGGAGCTTTTGCAGTCTGATCTTGTTCCCTGATCTGACCATCAGTTGGTTAAATTCAGCAGCTCCTGGGAATGTGTCTGTGAGCTTTGGAAAAACGTTTGGAATATGTGCATGTTTTGCTGCCCTTCGATCGTGCTCATCATCATCATGATATCATGTATCATTGATTTGCTTGGGGGTTCATCATAGGTGGTGTGAAAGTAGGCCTTGCTCTTGTTGGGTGGTGGACAGTGGCAGGATTGGGTACCACTATATGCTGGAACTCGTTGCTCATGTGGTAGTGGTCTTGTACCATCATTGTTTGTGCGAGACAATGCATGTATAACAGAGCGAGCACATTGCGGAGCTGTGCCATTCACTGGTGGGTTTACCCAGGCATGAATTGGTGGCTCACTGGTACTGCCAGTATTGTTGAACATGTGTGATCTCTCCACATTTTCTTGTAAGCCGTTCAGAGATCTGCTTCTTGGCAGGCCTGGCAAAAGGTACTTCATCTGGTATCCTTTCTTAGCTTTCTGGCTGCACGAACATGACATTAGTTCTGTGAGGGCCGGCTGCACTGCCTGTCATAGTATCCATCTTGAAGCCGACGTTGTCAACAATGTCCAATATATATATATATATATATATATATATATATATATATATATATATATATATATATATATATATATATATATATATATATATATATATATAGATATATATATATATATATATATATATATATATATATATATATATATATATATATATATATATATATATATATATATATATAAGTCTTTTTAACCTCTACATACTCTAAGTTTCTTTGTTAAACTACCGAATTACGGTGTGTGAATTGCGAGTAGAAGTGAATTGTTGATCGTTTCAATATTTCAAATTTTTATCATTGCTCTGATGACGAGGCGTTTATCAAATTCTATAAAAACCATATTAGTATAAGCTTTTATTCCATATAACAAAATATTCAAACAGTTACATCGCCTGAGAAAATGGGAAAATAGTAATTGGTCGGTTGCGTTTGCTGACAAGATAAGATTATCAAAACTCAGACAACAAACACACTTCTTTTATTCTTTTTGATCCCTTGAGAATTTCACCTGAGTTTCCTCTTACATCTCCTTTTCCTTTTGTTGATGCCCTTCTTTAAAAAAAAAGAAAAATCTTTTTACCAATATTAATGGGGGAAAATCCATTTTCTCGATCGCTTTACGATTTCTTAAAAGAAGAGTTTCCTTCAGATTGCACGCCCATTCCAATCTGTCACTCCTTGAAACATTAAAGTTCAACTTGTTCTAACCATAAAACCCTTTTCTCTGTCTATTTTTTTTTTTGTTAAAAAAACTCAACATCTTAATTCTAAATCTAATCAAAGTCATAGACCGAAGGGTTGTATCACTTACGTTGCTTTGAAAATTTCCATTAAGTTCATTGATAAATGTTTGCTGGTCATAAAAGGAAAATTATTTTTCTCATGCTTTGTCAGTGAGGCAAATTATGTGTCAAGTTTTAACAACTGCAATATCAAAGTCTCTCTCTCTCTCTCTCTCTCTCTCTCTCTCTCTCTCTCTCTCTCTCTCTCTCTCTCAAACCTGGCTCTGAAGGTTAAAAATTAGCTTAACTGCAGGAAGTTTAAAGTCTTTCTTGGAAAAGTTATGAACCATTTTCTTTTGCCTTACCTGTTGTGAAGAAAGATTAGAAAAACTTTTTTACCCGCAAACAAAAAATCACCTTGATGGCGTCTTTGAAAGAAGTTTCTCTTTTCCTTTACGAGCAGAACAAAGAATATTTCAATAGCTGGTAATTGCAAGGATTGGTCAGTGTAGTAGATGGATATTGTGATACTTGTTACGTCCCATCAGTGGAGAGTCAGGGTTCCATCTTGATATCAATGTCTATTAACAATACAATGATCTCAAAGACAATGTTTACTCTCTGCTGATTGGATTGGAAGGAAAATAAAGTTAGTATGCTCTGGAAACTAACTGTTTTTTGTCTTAATACTAAATTTCATCTAATCTGTAAATTTGCGTATCCATGGACGATAGAAGTAAGACTTTCCTGCATATTCTAAACAGGAAATCATTATTCAATTATTGGAATTAATGAAAGAAAACTTTAAGCTACATGCGAATATGTGGAGATTTAGGATATGATTATATTAATTCTATTGGCGATTTTAATAAATGTATTGCAAACATATTCACGAGGAAACTAGATTAGTAAACTTATTTTTTTATCGCGACCCATCATGAATATATTCATTCTGTTATATTACGCGTTTCGTCGACTTGCTTATAATTATGTCTTCCAAAAAAAGGGAAGGAATTTATATCTTTAGGATGTTTTAACAGCAAAGAGCAAATGTGTATCCTGTGAAAATTTTACGGTATACTTAGATATGGTGATTCTAAAGAGGATAATTTTTCAAATTTCATGAAAGGGTAATTATGAAATGAGGGATATAAAATTTTCTTTTCATACATATGGAAAATATTTTTGCAAATAAATAGCACTTAAATGTATACTTATTTTTTCTTCAATACGTAGTTTTAGAGAAAATAGAAACACTGTTTCAACCATTAGTTTTGCATAAAGAGAAAAGCAACATCTGACCTTAGTTCACAAGATTTCAAAATATCAAGGAAAAAAATATAATTTGAAATTAGATGAAGAAGAGAAGGTATTACCCAATGCACTACAAATATACAAAGCAAGCAAACAGTTGGAAAAAATTCAGATCGATTCACTGGTAATTACTAGGGTTCTTATTATTTCTCCAAATTCAAATCCAGAAAGTTTGGAAAACTTTTACTTTTATGAAACACATATATTTGATTGAAGTGGAATGGAACTCAATATACGATAAAGGCTTAACGGCACATATTGGAATCGTAGAGGCCATTTGGTGCTTCAGTTAATTTTGAAATAATGGCTACGAACGGAGTTTAGTATTTCATCAAAAAGATACGAACATTTTGTGAAAGTGAGCTAATCAGAATTCCTTAATATATGCAAATTCTGCACAGTAGTTAAACAGGAAATTATTTATTAGATAAATTATAGAATATATAGCATTTTTTTTAGGGCTGTAATAGCCATTATAATAAGGCCATACTATGAAACCAGATGTTTTGCAAATAACCCATGATACTGATAGTATCCATGTTAAAACCTTGTAGATATACAATACTTTATTCAGAAAGTAATCGTATTTGACGTGCTACAGTGTGCTTTGGCATTATGCCAATATGTGTTCAATAGTAAGTGGAGAGTCAATGTTACATATTAATGGTTCTCGAGTCATCTAAGAAGGCAACTAGGGGCAACACACCTGAATTTTGTGATTATTGATTGACATACTATCAACCGCTTCATTGAACGACATGAGAAAAGGTAAAAAGGCATTGTTATTGTTTAAGAATATTTGCTTCTGAATTTGAAGTTGAGCCCTTTAATGATACCACAGTATATCTCCCCTCTTTGTAGATCTAAGGGAAATTCAGTAGTGTCAGCATATAAGTTCTCAACAAGTAATGTTATGAAGACCCCAGAACATCCTTAGACCTGCGTTATAATTTTATATTTAACTACTTAATATAGCTGAATTTTCCGAAGAGTAAACTGGTAACAAAAATCAAGTTCAGAGGGACATAATGAGTTGATTAGTTTGAAAAGCTACTTTTATCAGCACCCTGACACAATCTGATTGCTACCTTAATTTTCATTGTTAATAAGTATATATAAGGCCAAGTTACTGTCAAAAATCAATCCCAGAAATTAATCTCCTCTCACATGGTATAGCATTGAAATTTGGTATATAACTTAGAGATACATTATAAAACAATAAAATAGAGCCCTTCCTTTAAAGTTTTTGTTTCACTTTTTTTTCTTAGTTTTTACCTGATTTTTAGGGTTTCTGTTTTACCGCAATGAAAAAATTCACATGTAGCCAAAAAATTACTTTTAGAAAAAGGAAGTAAATAGAATTTGAAAAACATTAATTTTCAGGCATAGCAAAACTGAAGCGCAGAGGCAAAAATCCTATGCAGTTTGGAGATGTTCTAAGTTACCTCATCAAGTGGTATGAATATCAAAGTCCTGTCCTTAAAAAGCGGCATTAGCCGGCCAATGCCGATTTTTAATGACAGGGCTTTGACATTAATACCACTTGATAAGGTGACTTAGAACATCTCCAAACTGCATAGGATTTTTTACTCTGACCTTCGATTTAGCGACGCCAGGGCGATGTATCCTGTAAATTAGTGTTTTTCAAATTTTGTCTCCTCCCATGATAATTACTACTAAGATCTGGAATTAATATACTATATAGACCTGACATCGACCTCCTATAATATGAAGATTTTTTTTTTTTTTTTTTTTAAAGCATTTTTCTTGCCATATATGAATTTTTTTTAGGGTAAAAAAATAAACCCTAAAACTCAGGGAAAAAAATTAGAAAAATATAAAAAAAAAATAGGAAAAAAGGACTTAATTTCATTGTTTTATAATGTATTTATAAGTTATATACCAAATTGAAGGTCAATAAGTATAGTTTTGAGATGGGGGCGTTCAAAGTTTTTCTGTGTATTTTTACAAAACAATATTAATAAATCATGATTATTATGAATTTTTTTCTTTTTGGGTATTAATAAAAAGAAAACAAAGTTATTTATTATAATTTAATCATAAATGAAGATCCTTTTGCTTAATATTTTACTTTCTTTTTTCTCCTGTGAGACAAGGCGATCGCACCTCCATCCACTACTCTCTCTCTCTCTCTCTCTCTCTCTCTCTCTCTCTCTCTCTCTCTCTCTCTCTCTCTCTCTCTCTCTCTCTCTCTGCCCTACTGATATTACCTTCTTCTGAATTCTTAATAGAGCAAATTTTTCCTTCCTTTTGTAAGCAAGAAGTTGAAATTGTCTTTTCCTCTTCGGAGTGATAAAATTCTTGCCGAAAACGAGAAAAACAAACGTAAAAATGAGTGAATATCAGAGGGCGTTCAAAGTTTTTCTTTGTATTTTTACAAAGACAATGCTAATAAAGCCTGATTATTATGAATTTCATGGTCTTTTTTTGGATGTTGATTTACGAAAAAAAAACTTATTAATTATAATTTACTCATAAACAAAGATCCTTTTGCTCAAGATTTAGCTTCTTTTGCTCGTGTCAGTAAAAGGACGTCGCTTCTCCATCCACACAACTCTCTCTCTCTCTCTCTCTCTCTCTCTCTCTCTCTCTCTCTCTCTCTCTCTCTCTCTCTCTCTCTCTCTCTCTCTCTCTGCACTTCCGATATTTCCATCTTCTTTTCCTCTTTGAAATTATAAAAGTCTCGCCGAAAACGAAAAAAAAAAAAAAAAAAAAAAAAAACAGAGGTCAAACCCGATGCGTGTACTCTCTATGAGGTTTTTAGTAGGACAGAAGAACGAAGGGTGTAATTTACCATGTAGTACATCGTTTGTGACTTGTGGAAGCTATACAGATGTCATTGTTCACAATTTCTTTTACATTAAAATGTAATAATTATCAAAATTTACAATAATAGAAGAAATACCGCATTTTCTTGTAGGGAACAATCTTTATGGTTTATTGAGTTACTTTACTAATTGCCTTGCAATTACGAAAGTAAGAGCAATTTTGACAAAATATTTCGTATACGCATTTTTCATTTCCATATGAAGCTGAGTGAATTTTTTTCAGGATTATGTGTTTTTCTTCCTATACCCCCATATATTGGCATTCCAGCTGGCCCACTTAAGTAAGATTTACTGGTATGTCGGATAGAGAAGACCCCTGCTTCTATAGTCCCCAAAGCTATAAGGTCCAAGTTCTGAAATGAAAAGATTTCTCCCTCTTGCATAATTTGGCTATTTTATAGAAAAGAAGACCTCAATAGCATAGGGAAGGATTTGAATGTACTTCATCAGGTTGACACTTTCCAAAATCCTTCATACTTTACCAGCTGATCTTTGGAGAGA
Organism: Palaemon carinicauda; assembly: GCF_036898095.1. NCBI lineage: Eukaryota > Metazoa > Arthropoda > Malacostraca > Decapoda > Palaemonidae > Palaemon > Palaemon carinicauda. Next base: position 45,937,930 of record NC_090745.1, on the reverse strand, counting down.
GCAGTTTCAACCAATTTTTCCATGTCTCGTACATCATCAGAGAAATTGTACAATATTTTTTCAAGGATAGGGCAACTTCCTGTATGGCTCTTATGATACACAAATGGAAATATTTCAAGACTTTCAACCTTCCATGTACAGGTGTATAAAGGAGTATGATGGCAAAGATACATTTCATTTTCAACCTTGCCAGTTTTTATTTTAATGAGTTCTTCGCGTTTAGATGATATTGCTATCAAGGGCAAATCCCAATCAAAAATTGTCTGTTACAACCAAATTTTGGATTGATTGATTTTGTCCAATATATTTTAGTATCATGAATTTGTGTACTCGATATAGTTACTGCCAGCAGGGTGACGAATTGGATTTAAGGGGATTCGGCTTTTACTCATGATGCCTGTTGGATGATCTCATTAGAATTAGTATTGACCGGAAGGGATTACTTTCTTTAGTTAGACAGTAACAACACTTAACAAGGAACAGGCTATCCTTTGATGAATTTAACCAATACAGCCTCTACGCATTTAGTCAGTCTATGGAAAGAGGAAATGACACCTCGCTCATGCTTTTCTACTATTTCTTGATTTAATTCTAATGAAAGCATAGACTTCCTCTTTTTTTCACCACTGCTACTACTTCCTGAACCGAAACTAAGCTTTTTAGGACCCATGATTACGGAACACAGACAACAACACGTGAAAAGGCAAGATAAAAAAACTGTTAAAACTGAACGAATAGAGGACAACCACACAATGCGCACGAGATGAGAGGACTGATCAAGGTGACGCTCCATTGGCGTCCCTCCGATGTGCTGCCATCTAGCGGCGTCAACAACAAACGACGCTGGAATTTTGGTCGAATTTTACTTCGTATGTTGGAAAATTCGTATGTTAGGACAATCGTATGTAGAGGTTTCACTGTATATATATATATATATATATATATATATATATATATATATATATATATATATATATATATATATATAGTCAAGCCTTGGTTTTCGAACGTCTCAGGTCTCGAACAAATTGGAGTTTTGTTTCAGATGCCGAACAAAATTTCGGAACTCGAACACCCTTGAGATGAGCCAAGACAACCCGACGAGGCGGCTTAGATGCCGACTGATGCTCTCTCGCGTTATCTTTAGTATTCAACCGTTGTATGCAAACGTGTTCGTTGTGGTTTACAAAAATATTGACTGTATTTTGTGTTTTGTATAGTGTATTAACCCCTAATCCTGCCCTCAAAGAAAGCAACTGCAAGTAGTAAAGCTGGTGGTAATGGAAAGATGAAAATAGTGCACAAAACTATCAAGTTTAAGAAAGAATTAAAAGCAAAATATGAATTGGGTGTGTAAGTCTCTGATTTAGCTAAGGAGTTTATCATGGCAAAATAAACAATGAGCACCATCCTAAAAAATCAAGACGCTCTTAAAGCATGTGCTGTTGCTAAAGGACCGACCGTGTTTAGCAAACAAAGGCCACAGGTATTGAATAGGTGGAGAAACTTTTGTTTATTTTCATAAACGAGCAACAGTTAGCAGGGTGTAGTGTTACCAAGGATGGTATTTGTGGCAAAGCAAGACAACTTTATGGGGATTGATTAATAAAAAGACCTTTGCATAGTTCCTGAAGGGTTTGATTTCAAGGCAAGCAGAGGGTGGTTTGAAAAGTTTAGGAAGAGAAGTGGGATACACTCAGTGATTTGTCAGGGGGAAGTAGGAAGTTTGCACAAGGATGCTGCAGAAAAGTTTAAAGTCGAGTTTGCTAAATTCATCAAGGCCGAGAAATATCTTCCCCAGCAAATTTTTAACTGTACCGAAACTGGGCTTTTTTGGAAGAAAATTAAACCAAGGACTTACATCGCACTTGAGAAGTCAATGCCAGGTCACAAACCTTTGAAGCATGGGTTTACACTCGTGCTATATGGTAATGCTAGCAGCGATTGCAAAATAAAGCCGCTTCTTGTTTATCATTCGGAGAATCCCAAGGCATTCACAGCGAATAACATTATGAAGAGTAAATTGCCTGTTATATGGAGGTAAAACACAAAGGCTTGGCTGACCAGACAATGTTTAACAGGTGGATGAAGAAATTGTATGCTAAATTCCTTTTTCAATGATGCTTCGACGTGACTAGTGACACTTAGCTAACCCTTCGAGATTTTTTAAAAAATCATTTCAATATCTACCACTGCATCACCATCATCAACAAAGCCTGGGAGCAAGTGTCATAAAGGACCTTGAACTCTGCATGAAGGAAATTGTGTCCCAATTGCATTACTGAGCGTAAGTTTGAAGGGTTTGAGAATGTTGCTAGTACCAGCACAGCTGCTGATGTCGAGGAGGAATCTCAAAAGGATAGGCAACACATTGATGACATCGTTAATATGGGCCAAAATCTGGGTTTAGATGTGAACAGCAATGATGTCGAGAAGCTACTGTATGAGTATCGTGTCGAGCTCACCACAGAAGAACTCCTGCACCTTCAGGAGGAGCAGAAAAAGACTTTGGGGGAGGAGATGTCTTCTGATGACGATGAGGTAAGGAAGGATACACCAACTGCTGTTATCAAAGATATGTGGGCCAAATGGAACGAACTCCAGAACTTTGTGGAAGTGCATCACCCAGATAAAGCCGGAACCAGCAGAGCTGTGCATGCTTTTAATGACCTTGTCATTAGCCACTTTCGTAAAGTAGTTAAAAGAAATCAGAAA
>NC_090745.1:45925215-45930215 GCF_036898095.1 Palaemon carinicauda | reverse complement strand
ATCGAGAAAAATATATGTAATTACTCCTGTATTAAGAAGAAAAACTTTTAACATAAAAATAAAAATCTTTCCCTCACTTTCCCTCTCTTTTTTTTTTTTTTTTTAATTTCCTATGTGAGCCAATGGTACTATTCTCTCATCCGTGGGTTGGGATACGTTTTGAACTCTAAACCTATTGGCCGTTAATGTTTCCAAAATGTTAAATGGGCCTTCAAACTTAGGTGTTAGTTTATAATTGAGTCCTTTACGTACATTTACCTGTATGTATACATTATCACCCACGGTATATGTTTTAGTTGGCTTCGCTATTTTATCATGATTCCTTTTCATTATGATTTGTGATTCTTCTAAATTCTTTCGAAGGATATCATAACGACTTTTTCTTGCATTTATACATTCTTTTAAAGGATTTGATAGATTAGTTGTAGGCGTTAATACATGGAAAGGCGTTCTAACTGGGGTACCATACAATGCTTCATGCGGTGACATTTTAATTGATATATGATATGAATGATTCAAAGTACTCAGTACCGCAGGTATTGCAATATCCCAGTTGGGGTCTGATCCCCCTAGTGTTACTCTTAATATATTTAAACCTTCCTATTTGCTCTTTCCACTAGCCCATTCGACTCTGGGTGATATATCATGGTATTTATTTTCTTTATGCTAAGGAATTCACACAATGAGGTAAGAAAGTGATTATTAAATTCTCCACCCGAGTCTGAGATTATCATGTGTTGAATTCCATGTTCACAAATGTAACACTCGTAAAACTTCCTAGCGCATTCAATCTCAGTTTTAGTTTTAAGCGCTATTAGTTCTGTATATCGAGTTAAAGCATCTACAATTACTAAGAGGTGCTTATTTCCTCTGTCTGACTCGTAAAATCCTGTTAATAAATCTAAATGTATTCTTTCAAAGGGTTGATTGGGCACGGGATAAGCCCCTAGGCTGACAGGTGTTTTCGTATGCCCTTTGTTTTCCTGACATATGCGACAATTAGCTATGTGTTTCTTTATATCTGTAAGCATTGTATGCCAATAAAACAATGATTTGGCTTTCTGTGACATTAATGAGAACCCCGGGTGTCCATGTAATGGATTTGCATGCAACCAATTCAGGACAGTGGAAATAAGTGAGATTGGTACCACTACCTGGTCGTTAGTTACATGTGGTGTATTGCGGGTTTTCCTTGTCACGGTCCTACACAGAATATTATCTTTGATTATATAATTCTGCTGCTTATACTTTATACATACCTTTTCCTTATGATTGCCTTTCAAAGCATTTATAATTGTTTCTAATTTCTGATCTTTTCTTTGCTCAGTCTGTGATAATTCAGCGCTCCAGCCCAAATCTTCTTGTTCAGATATCGTTTTAACAATATGCATGGATGTTGATATATCTATTAATTCAACTAAAGGCTCCGTACAAGATAACAGGGGGTTGCGTGATAATGCATCCGCAATGATATTTGCTTTCCCAGGTAAATACCCGATTCTCGCGCCTGAATCTTGAATGATCAAATGCCACCGAGTTTGTTTGGGGCTGTGGTTGAAGCCTTTACAGAACTCGGTTAGTGGTTTATGGTCAGTAAGAACCTTAACGGGATAACCGTATATTATGAACTTAAAATGCACTAGTGAATTAACAATATCTAGCCCTTCCTTGTCTGTTACTGCAAACTTACTTTCGGAAGTTTTCCGTTTTCGAGAATAAAAAGCTATCGGGAAAAACTGTTTATCATATTGCTGAAGCAATACCCCTCCTACTCCTAAGTCTGAGGCGTCTGTTGCAATGAAGAATTCCTTACCGAAGTCAGGAAATTTTAAGATAGGAGAACTACACAGTTCATCTTTCAAGGTATTAAACGCCCGTTGATGATGCTCAGACCATATGAAATCTACGCCCTTCTTCGTAAGGTCAGTTAAAGGAGCGGCTATTATTGAATAGTTGCGTATAAAACGCCTGTAATATCCACTACAACCCTGAAATTGCTGTATTCCCTTGACATTAGTAGGTATCGGAAAGTTACGGATAGCCGACACCTTATCATGGACTACTTTAAGACCTTGGCTTGACACCATGAAACCCAAATATATTAATTCTGTTTTGAAAAATTCACACTTACTAATCTTTGCCCTTAATTTATGTTGTCTTAATCTCTGTAGTACTAGTTCTAACTTACGTAGATGTTCTTTTAAGGTGTTGGAAAAGATTACAAGATAGTCCATATAGGCATGCAATATATCCCCTAACAAGTCTCCAAACACTATGTTAATCATTCTTGTAAATGTTATGGGAGCACAACGTAAACCAAAAGGCATCCGTAAAAATTCATAATGTCCCCTGGTTGTGCTGAAGGCTGTGTATGGGATACTATCTTCTTCTAATGATATCTGGTGAAAGCCTTTAAGTAAGTCCAAACTGGTAAAATATTTATTCTGACCTAACAAAGACAAAATATCGTCAGTACATGGCACTGGGAATCGATCAAGGATCGTTTCCTCGTTTAGACGACGGAAGTCTACGCAGATACGCCATGTTCGATCTTTTTTCGGTACAACTATTAATGGAAAATTATAAGGGCTGTTTGATTTCCTAATGACTCCTTCTTCTAGCATTTTACCTACTTCATCATTTATTTCATTCTGGAATTTCATAGGGAGTCTGTACGAGGGTACATAGATAATTTTCTGCTTGTCCTTTAACCTTATTTGATGCTCGATCACATCTGTTTTTCCTAAGGATCCATCCGTAGTGGAAAAAACATCATGATATTTAGTTAAAAGTCCAAAAATTTTCTGCTGAATTTCTTCGTCTTGAATGTCTTTATTGATTTTATTTTTAATAGATCGCAAAAGGGATTCATCCGCAACTGATTGAGAGTGATTGATTTCAGCAACGGTAAGAATACGATGTTTATAAACTTCTACATCCAAGATATGTTGATTTTTGTGAATTACTAAAGTGTTATTTAAATGATTACAGACTTCAATATTACATTGTTGATGTGAGCCTACTGTATAAATAGCTTGTGTGACAGACAATCCGTTAGTTTTCAAAGTGTCGGAAAGGATTAATATTGCAGATCCCGGTAATGTTTTCTTTATTTGCACTATTAAATTCGAAGGTACGTTTGGCTCGATAGATTGCGTGCAAGATGATATTACGGGTGAACGAGAATTCTGCTGGGTTGCGTATATTATTTCTTTATTAGTAAGACAAGTTATTGGTTCTTCAACGTACGTTACGGTTACATTTGTCGTCTCCTTTTTATCCAAAAATTATTTTAAGGTATTAGAAGACTTATAGAATTTTCCTTTGATATACACGCCATGCTTGGCAGGGACTAAGTTAATGTTTTGATTTCCCATAGATGGGTATCCTATAATTACAGCTGGATACATATTAATGTTTTGTACAACAACAAATGTATCGGCAAACGTGCGTTTACCGACTTTGAATTGAACATGAGTTATGCCTATTACATTTAATTCATTATTTCCTATACCCGAGAGTCTCACTCCGGATTTTTCTATCGGAAAGTTCGAAAACAACAGATGATGTGTCCTCAAATCCATGATATTACGTGGACTACCAGAGTCAAAAAATAACGTAAAGGATTTGTGTTCTAAATTTACAGCATATAATGTTGGTCGTAACTCATTTTGGCTTATTATTGTATGAATTCGTTGCAAATCTACGGGAGCATGCACTGTTTTACTTAATTCGGCCGTGTGTTTCATAGGAAAATCTATTGCCTCACAATGATCTGATAAAACATTAAATTGATTATTCAATACTACTGATGTTGACATGAATGACCTTGACCCAACATCACTCTCTTCCCCACTGGAGTTAATTATGTGGTATTTGCTTCGCTCTGCACATTCTGAAAATTAGTCTGACCTTGCGAGGTCTGGTTTGACGACCCAGGGTCAGCGTTATTCGAAGAAGTGTTTGTTTGTTTCGGATTCTGAACTACATTGACGTTTGGCTGTTTCTTCTTATTGTTAAAATGAGGATTTTTCTTTTTATTTCCATATGGAACTGACTGTGGAATTGACTGTGTATTTCTTGGATTCTGCTGTGTCTTACGCGAGTAGCACTGACTATATGAGTGAGTCGAACTATTATGTATCGAACAGAATTTCGTTCTGCAGTCCGCGATCAAGTGACCTTGACGTTTGCAATTATAACACGTCAACATTTATTAACTACATTTACTTGTTGTGGCTTTGTTTCATTCTTTGCAAAAACTTGAGTTAACATGGGATCAAGGTCAGGACACTTCGACATGTGTTTCTTTATCTGTTTATATACATCTAATTCCGTACTTGCAGGCGTTAACTTTTTATCAAAACACCGCACTAAAGCTTCAGGCAACATAAGTGTCATGCAAGTTAAATACATTAATCGTAAAAAATCTTTCACGGAGATGTTATCTCTAGTAACCCAAGTGGAATTACCTAAAATATCTTGATATTCATGAAGCCTATCAGCTATGAGAGCTGCTCTCTCAATAACATTAAGCTGATTCATAGTGGCTTGATTAAGTGTATTTCTTAACGTTAATACTACATCCAAGGCTTCTTCCCCCCCATAGACCGCGCGTAACCTAACTTTGAAATCATCCCAGGTAACTGCTTCTTGAAATGAAACACATCTTAAATACGCACTCGCATCTCCCTTGGAAAAATCTATAAAACTTTTAGCTTCTTGTAATTGTACAAAAGGGTCTACGATTTGTTAGGCATTTAAATGGGCATCGACGGATGAAATCCATGACTCCACATTTTGAGGCAAGAACCCATCAACCCGACCCTGAAAAGGAAGGATTGCAGACCTGGCATTTACAAGCGTCACAATCGGGAGAGGATTAATCTGTCCTACGCCACTAGGTCCAGGATTGGGGCTCACAGGGGGCGTCATGACTACTGTATTTCTTTTCCTCTCTCTTCGACCCCTTGCAATTCTATCAAAATACCTATATGAAT
>NC_090745.1:45902715-45920215 GCF_036898095.1 Palaemon carinicauda | reverse complement strand
GTTATTTACTTGGTATCTCAGAGCAGTTAAAGCCAAGTGTCATCAGGCATGTATGCAAACATTTTTCAAAAAATGATGTATTACACAACCAGAGTCAGCAAATATGAAGAATCTTGACATCCTCAATGAGAAAGGTTTTCTGAAGCTGTGTAATTGGCTTGAAAAGAATGAACAACTGGACTATCAGTTTACACTGAATGATATGTAGTGCCCAGTCAGTCAGTTATCTTTAAGAAACTGTGACGAGCCAAGAGTAGGTTGTGACTCAAGGGCGAGATGAAAGCAATTGAGTAGTTTATTATAGACACATTAAGTATATAAACACACAAGGTCTCGGCAAGAAGGTCCCAAAATACGACATGCTATTTCTTGTCCAACCGGCAACCGGCTCTGTTAACAGTTAACAAGGAAATATAGGCAGACAGGTTCATGCAAGTTGCTGTCAATGTGAGGGGAGAGTGAAGATACAAAGGATAATATATACAAAAAGGAGAAATGTTGTTACTATGTACGATCATGTGACACAGGGTGGTACATGGCTCCCCCCCCCCTAAAAATGACATACAATACATGTTAAATAGGGTGCCCTGATCTAGAGAGGCGAACTGTAGGCGGGTCATCTGGCAGGAGATAAGCAGGTTTTAGACAATCAATGGAGACCCAGTCTTCTTTGCCATGAAAATTTAGTAGGAATGCTTTCGGATTGAGCCGGATCACAAGGAAAGGGCCCGTGTAAGGGGGCGTTAGTGGTGGCTTGCTAGTTTCGTTGTGTAGGAAGACGTGCATCGCAGAGTGCAAGTCTGTCGGTATGCGATGCTTCGCTGGGGGCTTGTGAGTATGTCGGCATGGAGTAAATTTTACGACGACGTGACGTATGCGCTGGAGGAGGAGGTTGCAGAATTAAAAAATTTGGCAGGGACGAGCAACAGGCTGCCATACACCATTTCAGCTGCCAACATGTCTAGGGCATCTTTAGGAGTAGTCCTTTGTCCCAGGAAGACTCAGGGAAGCTGAGTAAGCCAGTTGTAGTCCTTGCAGCAGGACATCAAAGCTGCTTTGAGAGTGCGATGAAAACATTCAACCATTCCATTGGCAGCAGAGTTGTAGGTAATTGTCTGAAATAGGGTGATGCCCAGGAGATTCGCTAATGATGTCCACAATTGAGAGGTGAAAGTGGTAACCCTGTCAGAAGTAATATGCTCAGGGATACCAAATCTTGCTATCCATCCTGAGAGTAAGGCAGATATACATGAGGCGGACATTGCAGTTTCCATGGGAATGGCTTCAGCCCAACGAGGGGAGCGGTCAATGACGGTAAACAGGTAAGGATGTCCTTGTGATGTGGTTAGGGGGCCTACTACATCAACGTGAATGTGGGCAAAATGACGCTGAGGTTGAGGAAAGGTGCCCACTCCTGAATCCGTGTGTCGATGTACTTTGGAAGTTTGGCAAGAAGTACAAGTACGGACCTAATCCTTAGCATCCTTAGTAATGCTGTGCCAAATGAACTTCGTCTTCAGCATCTGTGCAGTAAACAACGCGAGGGATGTGAAAGGCCGTGAATTATATAAAACACCTGTCGGCGCATTTGAGCAGGAATCCAGGGTCGCAGTGTACCAGTACAGACGTCACAGAGGAGGGTGGTGTTGAAGTCGTCGAGGGAGACATCTTCCTAACAGAGGGATTTGCAGGATGTCCTACATGCTTGATACTCTGGATCCTGTCGTTAGGCTTCAGCCAAGGTGTTGTAATCCAATCCCAGTTGAACGGCGGCCAACGTGTTTCTTGCCAGGGCATCAGCAACGGGATTCATTTTCCCAGGGACATGTTGAAGGGTGCAATTGTATTCAGCCACTGCGGAGAGATGTCGGCGTTGACGGGCGGACCAGGCATCACACTGTCGAGCGAAGGCATGCACCAGGGGCATGTGGTCTGTGCGAATGACAAAGGGCGTACCTTCTAAGAAATGGCGAAAGTGACGGACAGTCATGCACTGCCAGAAATTCGCAATCGAAAGTAGAATAACACGATTCTGCCTAGCACAGTTTTCTGCTGAAGAAGGCCATTGGGCAGGGTGAGCCGTTGACCAGCTGTTCGAGTACTGCACCAATAGCGACATCGCTGGCATCGGTGGAGAGAAGGAGAGGAGCATGTGGGACGGTAAAATTGAGAGCAGCAGTGGTTGATGAGGCATTTATTTGCGTTGCAGAAGGCCACTTCTTGAAGGGGACCCCACTTCAGGTCTTTTGGCTTTCCCTTGAGGAAGGCGTAAAGGGGAGCAAGAGTGGTGGCAATGGCTGGTAGAAAATGGTAATAATAGTTGATCATGCCCAAGAATTCCTACATTGCTTTGACGGTCGAGGGTGTGGGGAAGTTTTGAATGGCTACTACCCTCTCAGGGAGGGGTTGGACTCCTTCAGGAGTGATGCGGTGCCCTAAGAACGACACTTCGTTGTCGCCAAAGGTAAACTTATCGTATCGGACTACAAGGCCGTTTTGTTGTAGGCGGTCCAGCACGATGCGCAGGTGACGGAGGTGTTCCTCTTTTGAGGAAGAGAACTCAAGTATGTCGTGCACATAACATACACAGAATGGGAGGTCCCCTAAGATGCCATCCATGAAACGTTGAAAAGTGGCCCCAGCATTACGAAGGCCAAAACAGGAGTAATTGAAGATGCATAAACCGAAGGGAGTGGTGATGGTGGTCTTGGGGATGTATTCTGGGTTCATAGGCACCTGATAATACCCCTTCAGGAGGTCGAGCGTGGGGAAAACCTTCGCTTTGTGCAGGTAGGAGGTCACATCGGCGATGTTTAAGAGAGGGTAGTGATCCGGTTCTGTTTGCATATTCAGGTGTCTGTAATCCCCACACGGACGGAGGGAGGCGTCTTTCTTCAGGAGGATGTGTAAGGGTGACGACCATGGGCTGGAGGCCTTTGGTAAGGCCCCTTTTTTCCATTTCGATGAATGTCTGTTTGGTGGCTGCCAATCAACCCGGTGCCAGACGTCTGAATTTGGCGAAGACTTGGGGTCCCGTCGTCTTGTTATGGTGATAAATACCGTGTTTGGCAAGAGCCGTGGGCTCTTTGCCCCCCCAACGGTTGTTGAGAGAGCTGAAAAAGCTTTGCTATACGGGCATCTGGCGACGGTGAGTACTGCTGCAGAAGGTATGTTTTGAGGGCGTCATACTCTATCGGGGTTTCTCCTTATTCACAAAGCCAGTCGGAGATTTCCGGGAAGGTGTCCTCGGGTATCGCCGCGAGAACATAATCTGCTTGGGTGGTTGAGCGAGTCATGCCCTTTATGCGGAACTGGACTTCTGGGCGCGGAAACCAAGCAAACGCCTCTCCGCTGGTGAACGACGAAAGTTTCACCTGGGCGGCCATACTAACAATGAGAGGGGGGGGGAGGCAGGAGGAGCAAGTCGACTTCCAGGGTCACCAATGTGACGAGCCAAGAGTAGGTTGTGACTCAAGGGCGAGATGAAAGCAACTGAGTAATTCATTATAGACACATCGAGTATATATACACACTAGGTCTGGTAAGAAGGTCACTAAATACAGCATTCTATTTCTTGTCCAACCGACAACTGGTTCTGTTAACAGTTAACAAGGAGAAATAGGCAGACAGGCTCATGCAAGTAGCTGTCAGTGCAAGGGGAGAGCAAAGATGCAAAGGATAATATATACAAAAAAGATAAATGTCGTTACTATGTACGATCGTATGACACACGGGTGGTACATAAATATTCCGCCATACAGTGCTCGACATCCAAAAAGAAAGTTGTGTGAATATTTTAAGGATAGACTTATTCTGCCTCAAATCTCTGATAAATTAAACTTCTTAGTTTAAAAGAGAAAGTCAGATTATGGACAACTACAATATTTTTCAAGATGATGATGAACACTTGAGATATGCAAGGATTAGTGAGCAAGCTACCAAGATATGCTTATAAATTATCAAGCAAAATCCAGTTGTATATCCCTCATCCTATGATATAGATTTTGCAAAGATGGAAGCCTATTTAATACAGATCTTGTGGCATCTCATCACAAGTACGTTTAATGAACCTTTTCCAGATTCTGCTAAACAAAATAAGAAATTTCTACAGATTTCGTTGTCATATTATTATGAAAGCTGCTGGAACTAGATTGTTCGTCCACTTATTCTTCTTAATGTCTTGTCTTTCTGGTATTTGAAATACCAGCAGTAGTGAGGGAGTTAAGTTATAACCTGCCCTCTGAAATTTCGGATAAAAGTAAAAGTGATAGATTGTTTCAATAGGTTGCAAATAATTTCGAATATAACAAAGACATAGCATAATAAACTACCAGTCTCCACCAAGGAAAGATCAGCTCACAGTGGAAATTCCACAGAAGAAAGTGCCAAACCTATTTCTTATGCTGAGGATTTTGCAGTTATTATCAAACGTTTTAAGGTACATTTTAGATATCTCTCTGCTGATACAAGAATCAAGGAAATCAAGCCCATTAATGTTTACACCCAACACTATGAATCTCTAGATATGCTGTGGCTGTATTACGTTTGCTTCCCTTACCTCCTCCAAGTTAATGAGATTTTATGTGCTCTGTGATTGAGGGTTCGTGCCAATGTACCTTTATGGTGTAGAGCCCCATGAACCCACAAACAAGATAGTAATTGATGTCAGCTACACAGTTTTTATTATGTTACTGCAGTAAGTAATTCACATGATATACCAATACAATATTTTCATAGAATTATAGATCTCAGACTCTCAATATTTTTTGTGTGCGATCATTTTATCTTTATTTTATTTCTTCACATTTGTTGAACTATTTGCTATTAGTTACATTTCATTAAAATTGCAAGTCTTATTATTGTCACCTAAATATACAGAATTAAGGTGTTAGGAAACATTATATGTCTCCTGAATTTCCTTATAATTTCCATGACATTGCTGTAAAAAAGATTGCTCACATTTCGGGGCAAGATAGGCTAATAATACCGAGGATAATTATCAGTCTTTTCCAAAAGTACCTTCATTGTAATTACTGATCTTAAAAACATGGGTTTCAACAGTTTTTTTTTTCTAGCATTAGTGGTTTTGCAGCTACTGTTTAAAATAAGTTTCATTATTGGATGCTATTTTGGGTAAAAAAAAAAAAAAAAATCCATAATGTGGATTATAGTTAAATTATATTTGCGATATCACGGCGATGACCAGTAAACAGTAAAATTCACAAATGGGTATCTCAGTGTTTACTGGACTATACTTACCTTAAATAAACAATTTTTGAGGCAACATGCGTGAAAGTAATCATTCAGAACATACGGGCAATGAGAGAAATTCTGATAACGCAGCAAGTATTTACGAAATTTCCCTAAGTAAAACCAATCGGAGTGATAGTTCAAAGAATTTTCGAGCAGTTTTTGGCCGAGGAGAAAGTTGAATTCTCGAGGGACCGATCAACACATTTTCACATAATGGGGCAAATTGACCTTGTGGAAATAATTGAGATGAGATAAAGCAAACTGATTGACTATTGGTGAAAGAATTGCCAGGTCAACCATAGAGGCAGTTCTTTTTTTCTTTCGTTGCAAAACTTAGGATGAGAATTCTTTAAGCTGTAACTAAGACTAAAATAAAATGTACGTTATTAGTAATAAGATGATAATAAAATGCATAACAAAGAGGTAGCAAATCCAGTGGTTAAATAAAAGTCGACAATATGTGCTAGGAATTAAAAAAAAAAAAAAAAAAAAAAGGAAAATTATTTGAACCGTGCTTTGATATTTTTTTTTTTTTTTTTTTTTTTGCATTTTAATATTCTTTAGAACAGGTTATAAATGATTCGTTAATAACATGATATATATTTATTATTTGAAGGAATTTATACCATGTGCAAATTTTTAAGTAAAATTATGTAGAAAATCTATGAATCTTGATTGATGTTGGATTCTTACAGAAATTATTATTATTATTATTATTATTATTATTATTATTATTATTATTATTATTATTATTATTATTATTATTATTATTATTATTATTATATCCAATACTGAGCGGGTGGAAGGGAACCTCAGTTTAATAAGGAACTGGAGAATTACGACAACGCCAAACATTCTTAAATTTATTTCCGTCACCAACAAATCACAACGTTTCAAACATCTCTGTGTTCATAATCATGTTCCTGGGTAAAAGAAAGTAAAACAATGAAGAGCAAGCTGTACATAAATATCGTAAACAAACAAATAAATTCTAAGTTAGAATGGGAAAAGGCATAATTAGGCAATCTTCAAAGGAAAGCTAGAAATTTCTTGATTAAGTTGTGGCTTTTTAGATTTTATAAAAATTGACTCTGCTATTCTTATTTCATTTTCATATGAGCCTCTGTATATTATTGAAAAGTTGTCCAAAGAGAATGAACACTTACAATCCATTTCGCAATGGTCTCGTATGCTGGACTGTAAAGGTTTGGACAAGGCTCTGCCAGTTCGGCTGCTAATTCCCTTGTGATCTTGGTAGCGAGAAAAAATGCATTTTTTCGTGGAGCCAATGTAAGCTAATTGGCAATTTGGACAGTTAAACAGGTAAACCACCATTGATTCAAAGGTCTTTTGCAGCTTTTCTTTATGGTTAACAAAACTTTTTATTTTGGAGTAATTATAGAATATTAAATTCGGTTTAATTTGTGGTAGGTATTTACTCAGGATCTCATGTATTCTGATTTTAATATATTTGTTTGTTTCATCATTAAAATAAGGTAATTTTATGAAGAGTTCAACTTTTTTTGGACCAAATTTCTTTGGTTTAGGACAAAATATACTGTTAAGGAAAGTTCTGAGTTTATAATAGAATATTTTGGATGGGAAACCATTGTTGGAAAAGAATTTCTCCAGGAAACATATTTCCTTATGAAAATTTTCAAAAGATGACGTTAATCTAAACGCTCGGTAAAACATTGTGCTAAATGTGTTTAACTTGAAATTGGCATAGCATCTACTCAAAAAATTAACTCCGAGTCCTGTGTGAGAAGGTTTTCTGTAAATGTTGGTGTCTATACCGTTATTTGATTTTTTTATCAAAATATCTAAAAAGGGGATTTGATTATCCTGTTCTTTTTCTATCGTAAATTTGATTTTTGGATGTTGTGAATTCATGTAATTTAAAAAGTTTTCCGCATCTTCCTTCTTTTTTAATATAATAAATGTATCATCTACGTATCTTCTGTAGTAAAATGGCTTAAAATTTGATGGACAATTATTTAACCATTTTTTTTCATGATAACAAAGAAAAATATTTGCTAGTGTGGCAGATAAAGGTGAACCCATTGCTAAACCCTCTTTTTGTTTGTAGTAATTTCCATTAAATACAAAGTAGGTGTTATTAACGGTTAAATCTAAAAGCTTTCTGAAATCATTTTCATTCAAACCTCTGAAGTTGTCGTTATTATCATATATGAGATTTGTAATTATATCAATAGTTTCCTGAACCGGTACATTCGTATATAGGGACGTTATATCTAGACTTACAATATAGTTTTTTCATCTATTGGGGTATCTTTAATGTCATTAAAAAATTCATAGGTGTTTTCCAGGGAGTATTCATTTTTAGCATATTTGTTCATAATTCCCGGAATAAACAAATATGCTAAAAATGAATACTCCCTGGAAAACACCTATGAATTTTTTAATGACATTAAAGATACCCCAATAGATGAAAAAAACTATATTGTAAGTCTAGATATAACGTCCCTATATACGAATGTACCGGTTCAGGAAACTATTGATATAATTACAAATCTCATATATGATAATAACGACAACTTCAGAGGTTTGAATGAAAATGATTTCAGAAAGCTTTTAGATTTAACCGTTAATAACACCTACTTTGTATTTAATGGAAATTACTACAAACAAAAAGAGGGTTTAGCAATGGGTTCACCTTTATCTGCCACTCTAGCAAATATTTTTCTTTGTTATCATGAAAAAAAAAATGGTTAAATAATTGTCCATCAAATTTTAAGCCATTTTACTACAGAAGATACGTAGATGATACATTTATTATATTAAAAAAGAAGGAAGATGCGGAAAACTTTTCAAATTACATGAATTCACAACATCCAAAAATCAAATTTACGATAGAAAAAGAGCAGGATAATCAAATCCCCTTTTTAGATATTTTAATAAAAAAATCAAATAACGGTATAGACACCAACATTTACAGAAAACCTTCTCACACAGGACTCGGAGTTAATTTTTTGAGTAGATGCTATGCCAATTTCAAGTTAAACACATTTAGCACAATGTTTTACCGGGCGTTTAGATTAACGTCATCTTTTGAAAGTTTTCATAAGGAAATATGTTTCCTGGAGAAATTCTTTTCCAACAATGGTTTCCCATCCAAAATATTCTATTATAAACTCAGAACTTTCCTTAACAGTATATTTTGTCCTAAACCAAAGAAATTTGGTCCAAAAAAAGTTGAACTCTTCATAAAATTACCTTATTTTAATGATGAAACAAACAAATATATTAAAATCAGAATACATGAGATCCTGAGTAAATACCTACCACAAATTAAACCGAATTTAATATTCTATAATTACTCCAAAATAAAAAGTTTTGTTAACCATAAAGAAAAGCTGCAAAAGACCTTTGAATCAATGGTGGTTTACCTGTTTAACTGTCCAAATTGCCAATTAGCTTACATTGGCTCCACGAAAAAATGCATTTTTTCTCGCTACCAAGATCACAAGGGAATTAGCAGCCGAACTGGCAGAGCCTTGTCCAAACCTTTACAGTCCAGCATACGAGACCATTGCGAAATGGATTGTAAGTGTTCATTCTCTTTGGACAACTTTTCAATAATATACAGAGGCTCATATGAAAATGAAATAAGAATAGCAGAGTCAATTTTTATAAAATCTAAAAAGCCACAACTTAATCAAGAAATTTCTAGCTTTCCTTTGAAGATTGCCTAATTATGCCTTTTCCCATTCTAACTTAGAATTTATTTGTTTGTTTACAATATTTATGTACAGCTTGCTCTTTATTGTTTTACTTTCTTTTACCCAGGAACATGATTATGAACACAGAGATGTTTGAAACGTTGTGATTTGTTGGTGACGGAAATAAATTTAAGAATGTTTGGCGTTGTCGTAATTCTCCAGTTCCTTATTATTATTATTATTATTATTATTATTATTATTATTATTATTATTATTATTATTATTATTATTATTATTATTATTATTATTACTTGCTAAGCTACAACCCTATGGAAAATAGCTTCACCTACACATGGGATCCGTTGACCTTTCATGAACTAACGGTTGTGAGACATAATTCTAACATGTTAATAACAATTGAGCTCTTTTTCTACTCAGGAATCATTGACCTTCTCACGTCTTTTTATTATTGGGCTGTCCAATAATGCTATGAGGCACAATGCTTTTAGCAGGGTGAAAGATACTCTTGGGAACGTCTAAACAGTAACAGATACGAGTTTCTGGTTTGTAGCAATATGTCGATGAATGATTAAACTTTTTCATAATGCGAAAAAGATATCATATTTTTACGATGCTTAAAATGATTATAAAGGTGTGATGAACAAGGAACCTTATGCAATTAATTTTACATAAATGTCACTATCGAAGAGCTGTGACTCCATGAAAAATAATAAATTTTTACTGATTGCTATTTTGATATTTTTCAACACAAAAACATTTCATATGGTATCTAACAAAGAAATAAAGACAGAAATAAACTGAAGATTTCAATAAAGCAAAATAGATATCCTATATAAACAATAAATAACAAATATATTCATTGTTAAAAAGAAATTGATCAACTGCTTTTGGCGATCTAAGAAATATTGATACCTTGTGACATTTTAGTGAATGTCCTTTCAAATAGTATTATTATAAGATGAACATTTCAATCACTCATGCCCGCACAAAAAATCTTACAAGAAATTATCCATGCATGCATACCTCATGCCTATCCATGATGCTCAACAGCTATGTGTATATATATATATATATATATATATATATATATATATATATATATATATATATATATATATATATATATATATATATATATATATATATATATATATATATATATATATATATATATATATATATATATATATATATATATATATATATATATATATATATATATATATATATATATATATATATATATATATATATTTGGGCTCAAGCCATGTTGTCCTGATGGAAGTTCCTATAGGGTAGCTTCCTAGGGTATATTACAACTACGGCGATATTCCCAGAGAATTTACCTTAAGGTACCAGAATTCTAACTCCTGGAGCGAGTATCCCTCGTGAAAGGGATATCGCGACATATCAGAGGACGTATTCTAGACACGTCACATGGCAATCTACGACCTGAACAGAGATTTCGTCTCGTAGGAGGGAGATTGACGAGATACGAATTCGGGAAAGAAAAAGGGGAGCCGCTCCCAAGGCTTCCCTATCCCCCAATTCGTATGCGTGCCTGGCGCCAATCCTGGCGCCATCTGTATTCCTTTTTGCGTAGCTTAACAACTCGGTGTTTTTTCCTGTTTTTCTCGCAAATCTTGGATTTATTCAGCTTTTCATGGCTTCTTCGTCTTCGTTGACCTCGGATAAGTTGAGTATAGTGTCTGTTATGTATAAATGTAGGCTCTTGGTAAATTTTGAGTGATTAATGGGATTAATCTTTGATACAAGAGCCGTAGCCTACCAGAGGTGTCCTGGACACTGTCACTCGCTAGGTATAAATTAGTTAGTCAGAGTGACATTCCTGGTTGTTTTGCTTAATAAATTTTAGCTATTTAGCTTTACATAGGATTTCCTTTCGTGCTTAGTATTATTTGGCGAAGTATTCGCCATTCTGGCCTACGCTAGGCCATGTAGCCTAGTCGTTTGGTCCTAGTACTTAATGCATGATTTTGGTTTTTCCGAGTGTAATTAAAATTTTATTGAAGCTTTAGGCTATATTTTATACATTTTAGACTGTGTGGAATATTTCCAAGATTGTATACGTGAGAGTTTCGGTGAATTAGGTAATCGATTCTCTTGGTGCCTAGGCTAATTGCTTATGGAGCCTTAGTATACTTTATTATACTCCCCGGTTGCTTTCTTTTCTTCGGAGAAGGTATGCAATCCCTTTCCCTCTGTTTAAGCCTTAGGCTTATCCCTAAGTGGTTTTTTCCGAATTTATTTTCGATAAAACTATACTAGGGTGTTACTGTACCTTCCTGTTTCAGCAAAGTCTGGTTCAAAGAGGGACAGAACAACAGAGTTTTTAGTCTGAGTCCGTGTTGTCTGGCTTGGGGCAGAGTCTCCCTCGCTGACCTAACACTTACAAAGGGAGCTTAGCTCCCTTAGGTCACTATCGAAGGTTTCTGTAAGTTATGATTCCTTCTTTTGTGATCGACCAGACTAAGTCCTGTTGCTGTTCTCGGGGAGGATAAAATCTTCCCTTGGGAGTAGCAACGCCTTCCTTGCTTTGGTGCTCTGGAAACTGGCAAGTATTATACTACTGTGCTGGCCCTTTCCCTTAGATCTCCCTTAGGCTAAGACAAAGCTCTTGGCTGCGGGTGATCTGTCACTAAAGCAAGGTTGGCAGGACCCTCTTGTCCCTTCCCCCTCTATCTCCGTAATGGCCTAGCCATTACTGTACTGTACCTTGCCGGCCGGCAGAGCTGGCCGGCAGGGGTATTACTGTACTGTACGTCATTCTACTTCTGGACCTAGTATAGGTTGGGATGTGGAATTGACTAAGCCCATTGCCGGCCGGCAGAGATGCTGGACGGCAAGGGTCTTATGTTTTCGAGTGCTGCCCGGACCTCTCTTGGTCCCTCATCCATGCCTGCCGGCAGAGCCGGACGGCATTGGTCAAGGATGCCTGAATTAAGTTTCTCCCCTTCCTTATATGCACTCTTTCGGTTGCCGGGCTCGGGGGGTTGTGTACACTCTTATCCCGACATCCATTCTATTTTCTTCTAGTGCTGTACCTGTCCGGCTGCCGGCCTATGAGGCCGGCAGCCGGGCAGGTGTAGTCTTCTGGTTCTTTTGCTGCCGGCTGGCATCGGTCTTGTACCTTTGCCGGCCGGCTTATGTCAGTCCTTGTCTGCCGGTCACCAAGAGTGTGGCCGGCAGCTGGGTACTACCTTGTGTAGTTGCTGGCCGGCAATCATTGCCGGCCAACACTGGCTGTTGCTGGCCGGCAGCTGCTGCCGCCGGCACAGGCATTTGAACCAGAGGGCTGCCGCCCTATAGCTGTTAAGTAGTATACTTTAAAGCTAATTGTGGTGTGTGCCGGCCGGCAAAGGCAGGCCGGCACACATCCTCCTATACTGTACTAGTATTCTTCTGTATAGCATATACAGTAAGAAGAAAACTATAGTAAAAGTTTAGGTACAGCACTGTATCTTCTAACACTATTGTGTTTTCTTGCACGGCCCTTTGCTGTTGCCTTCAGACAAGAAGCAGAGTTCTTCCCTGTCTATTATCCCGGATTTTAAAATCATTGCCTAGGTGTGAGCTCCACCTGTTTCCTCTGGAAACTTTGCATTGGTTACTCTAGTAGAGATAAACCATTTTGATTTTATTATCTGGAAGGCTGCAGCAATGGGTTGTGAGGGAAACACAAGTGTGTGTCTTTAATTTCTGAATTGTTATGCTATACTATGCATATCCAGTGATACATAGTTCACTTGATACTCATGGAAATTTCTTCTCTTTACAGAAGGACACTCCGAAGTGGGGAAGTGCTTTCTGCAATGTCAGATGCAAGAACCTCTGCGGACATGAGTTTTGTAGGAGACACGCAGCATACGCTGTCTCCAAGGATGATCTCCGGTATTGGGACCCTCAGGTATGTACTGTGTGCACTAACCTGATTAATGAGACATTTAAATAGCTAGGAAGAAGCTTCGACCTGGGTAAGGGGCTTCCAAAAGTACACTTCTGGCCCTTATCTTCCAAGTGAGAAGATGAGGGCGTATCTTTTCCCTAAGGCATCAGCTGATGCAGTGATTCCCCAGCCTCAAGAGGAGATCCCCTAAGTTCAGATCCAGGTGGATGCTGAAGTCGCGGTCGCGATGCAAGACATCCAGCTAAATGACAGGATATCTGATGTGGACGGGTGTCAGGAGGAAGACCTCCTTGCAGAAGCCCAGGATGAAGTTCAAGCCCCTCTACATCGGCCGGTCTCCCAGTAGAGCTGGGACAGGCCCTCTCTTCTATTGTTGGAATGATCCAACAAATGCAGAAGGAGAATCAGGAGAAGGCGGCTGCAATGGAACTGCGAATGCAGTGCCTTGCAGAATCACATGGGCCCCAGAAAAGCTCAATGTGAAAGACCTTCCTTTGTGCTCGGATGCTAACCCATGGAGGTATGCTGAGCACATGTCGATGACGACTGGAAAGATCGTCATCTCGGATATGCTGGGCTCAGTTCCCCTGGAGGGTGGAATTCTGGCCCAGCAAGGCACCATATCCGGACTGTTATGTCCGGCTGAGGAAGGAACCAGCTTCAAAGGAGGAGGCAGAGCCGAAGGAGGTCATAGTGATGACCATGCTAAGGCTCAAGCTCTACTTTCATCTTCGATGAAAGAGAGGGGCTTCTCTAACTCAAAGGTAGCTGCATTGAATAGGAAGCTCCCTTCTTTTGTGTCCTCGCCTACTAGAGCCTTCCCCCTTTTACAGAAAGGGTTTCTGGCTGTACTAAAAGCAATCGAGGCCGGCAAGTCTTGCCCCTCCCTAGAGGAGTGTAAACCCTTGTCGCTGGCCCTGCCTATGGACCACAAAGATTGGAAGGACGTCCATCTTACGTTCTAAGTGGGAAAGTTGGAGGCTGATATTGCCGGACGTCAGTTCGGCAAGGACCTCCCTAAGCTGTCTGACTTTCTTTTGCGAAGTGAGTTCGATACAAAAGAAAGACTGACTGCCTCAATGTCTCTTCAGACTACTCTCGAGACGATGGCAAGTGACCCCAAGGTCCATGAAATGTTCATGGTAGTGGCCAAGCCTCATCTGGCCACAGTGACGAAGGACCTTTATGGCTTCGTCAAGGCAAGGAGAGCTTGTAGTGAGTTCGTGTTTACCTCGGCTACAGTGAGGCACGAGCTAAAGAAACTAATCTCCTCCAACATTTGGGGAAAAGACCTTTTTCCCTACCGACTTGGTCAAAGAAGTTTTTGATAAAGCCACCTTGGAGAATAGAAACCTTCTCCAGAAGTGGGACCTGGCTATCAAAAGAAAGTCTTCCCCGGATGAGGGTCCTCAACCAAAGAGGAAGACTATGAGGACTAGGCTACCGTCTCGGCCAGCCAAGCCTCTTAGACAGCAACACCAACTGCAATTGCCATTGCCCCCAGTGCCCCAGATCGTGGCACAAACCCCGACCACCTTTCAGTGGGTACCCCAGGCCGTGTCGACACAGTCCACGGCATTCACCCCAGCGCTCGAAGGGCAGTCTACTTCCTTCCGAGCAAAGCCTAGAGGAGCAGCCAGAGGCTCGTCTAGACGCCCCTCAAGGGGAAGGGGATTCAGGGGTGGTCGTGGTCAGGAAGGCAAGACCTCAGGACGGCAGTCCAAGTGAGGTGATACCGGTAGGAGGGAGACTTCTGAAATTTCGGGATCGGTGGACCTTCGATCCCTGGGCCCACAGCCTACTCAAGAATGGATTGGGCGGGAGCTGGTACAGCACTCCACCCCCATACCTTCAGTTTTTCCAACACTCCACCTCCGTTATGGAGGAGTACGTTCAAGAACGGTTGGAGAAAAAAGGTGAAGCCCATCAATTTCTAAGGGAGGCTGTTTTGTGTTCCCAAGAAAGACTCGGAAAAGCTCAGAGTCATTCTGGACTTGTCGCCACTTAACAAGTTCATAGTGAATTGCAAATTCAAAATGCTAACACTGCAACACATAAGGACCTTACTGCCCAAGAGGGCATATTCCGTCTCTATAGACTTGTCAGATGCCTACTGGCACATTCCAATTAGCCATCGACTCTCCCCCTACCTAGGGTTCAGGCTACAGCGAAGACTATACGCCTTCGGAGCCATGCCATTCGGGCTAAACATAGCCCCAAGGATTTTTACGAAGCTTGCGAGCGTAGCTCTCAAACAATTTCGCCTAAAGGGAATTCAGGTAGTAGCCTACCTGGACGACTGGTCGGTGTGGGCAGCATCCGAGACAGAATGCTTGCAAGCTTCCAGTCAGTGATCCAGTTCCTAGAGTACCTAGGCTTCAAGATCAATAGAAAAAGTCTCGACTTTCTCCATCTCAAAAGTTCCAGTGGCTAAGATCCACTGGGACCTTTTGTCACACCGTTTCTCCACCCCAGCGAAGAAAAGGAAGGAGATAGCGGGTTCTGTCAAGAGACTTCAAGATTCCGAAAGGATATCAAGACACGAGCAGGAGAGAGTACTGCGCTCTCTCCAGTTTGCTTCGGTGACAGACCCAGTGCTAAGAGCACAGCTAAAGGATGCAATCGGAGTTTGGAGAAGTTATGCATCAAACGCGTGAAGAGATCTGAGAAGACCAGCCGCTTCGGCTAAGTACTCTTCTCAGGCCTTGGTCCCAAGCCAGACATCTAAAGAAGTCAGGTTCTTCTTCAGCCACCTCCCCCGTCGGTGACGATTCACTCAGACGCCTCAAAGGAGGGATGGGGAGGTCACTCTCATCGGAAAAAAGTCCAGGGGACTTGGTCCAGGCTATTCAAGACCTTTCTCATAAAACTTTCTAGAAGCTAGGGCAGTGCTCCTTACCTTAAAGAAAGTCTCCCCGCGTCATTCGTTCCACATAAAGTGGTAATAGACAGCGAGGTAGTTGTAAGATACTTGAATCGACAAGGATCGAGGTCACCACCTCTCAACCAGGTGATGTTGGCCGTCTTCCGATTGGCGGAAAAGAAGAAGTGGTACCTGTCGGCAGTTCACCTTCAAGGAGTCCGCAATGTGACAGCGGACGCTCTATCCAGGTTCACACCGATAGAGTCGGAATGGTCCTTAGACGCAGGATCATTCTCCTTCATTCTGAATCAGTCCCAGAACTGCAGATAGACCTCTTTGCGACGAAAGACAACAAGAAGTTGCCCCTGTACGTGCCCCGTACGAGGACCCCTTAGCGGAAGCAGTGGACGCGATGTCCCTCAACTGGAACAGATGGTCCAAGATTTATCTGTTCCCTCCTCACAACCTTCTGTTGAGGGTCCTCAACAAACTGAGATCCTTCAAAAGGGTAGCGGCAATAGTGGCCCACAAGTGGCCGAACAGCGTGTGGTTCCTCCTGGCATTGGAACTGTAGCTGAAGTTTGTACCACTACCAGATCCAGTTCTGACCCAGCGAGTCCAGAAGTCAACTGTCTGCGCTTCATTACAGAAAACCCGGACCCTGTAGTTCATGATTTTCTCTCCCTAGCGGTGAGAAAGCGTTTCGGGATTTCGAAAGCCAGTATAGACTTCATTGAGGAATATAAATGCAAATCTACTAGAAGGCAATATGAGTCATCTTGGAGAAAATGGGTGGCCTTTTGTCAAGGCGAAGATTCCGCAGGAGATCTTGACAGACTTCTGCTTATCTTTTTTCCCCACCTCCATGGTCAAGGGTTGGCAGCGAACACGATTTCAGCGTGTAAGTCTGCTTTGACAAGACCCATTCTATATGCCTTCCAGGTCGACCTAGGTAACAAGATCTTTAATAAAGTCCCGAAAGCCTGTGCTAGGCTCAGACCTTCAGCACCTCCAAAGCCCATTTCATGGTCTTTAGACAAGTTCTTCATTTCGCTTCTCTGTTGAGCAATGAAGAATGTGCGTTAAAGGATTTGACACAAAAAGTTATTTTCCTAATTTGCACTCGCGTCCGGGGCCAGGGTTAGTGAGATTGTAGCCTCTCGAGAGAGGCAGGTCGTGTTCAGTTCCTGGATGGGGAAGAACTGAACCTGTTTCCGGATCCTACGTTTCTCGCCAAGAATGAGTTACCCACCATCAGGTGGGGTCCCTGGAGAATCTGCCCTCTGAAAGAAGATGCATCTCTATGTCCAGTAGAATGCCTAAAGGTCTATCTTCATAGAACTTCAGACTTCAAGGGTGGTCAACTATTCAGGGGAGAAACATCAGGCTCAAATTTGTCTCTGAATCAACTCAGAGCGAAAATCACATATTTTATTCGCAGAGCGGATCCTGGCAATACACTCGCAGGTCACGATCCGAGGAAAGTTGCCTCATTCTTAAATTTCTTTAATTGCATGGATTTTGAACATCTCCGTTCATACACTGGCTGGAAGTCTTCCAGAGTGTTCTTTCGCCACTATGCGAAGCAAGTAGAGGAACTAAAAGAGATCTGTGGTAGCAGTGGGTCGCGGTGTTAACCCTACTGTTTAACTCTGCGAGGAACAGTGGTCTTAATTGGGACGATTAATTCCAGGGTGAGTGTGTAGTTACATACTGTACTACAAACTAAGTGAGGGCACTGTGTTGCCCATC
>NC_090745.1:45892715-45897715 GCF_036898095.1 Palaemon carinicauda | reverse complement strand
AACAGTATAAAACATGCGATAGCAAGCTTAAAGATGTTTCTATTATCAAATGGGGAGGGCGAGAGATAATGAAAAACAATAATATTACAGTGGACGCGCCTGCGTATGAAACACACGCGGTTCAGATGAGTCCTTGTGTATAACTTCATTTTTTTGGGTGATAGGACGACTTCTCAGAAAACTCTCTATACAATCATATTATGACACAATTCTAATTATTACTCGTTGCCTTTTTTTTTTTTTATTTTTTTTTTTTATTTTTACTTTCTTAGTTGTTGTAGTATACTTTATGTTCCTTGATAAAACATTATTGTTCGTTGTTGTTTTCTTTTTCCAGGAGAAAAGGTAATTTGCTGGCTGACCTTGAGATCTATAGTGGTTCTTGAACGCTGACTGTTAAAAAAGAATGTTTTACGCATTTGTGTTTTATTTCCTGACTCCGATTGTTTCCGCTTCCGATTTGGAAGAGTGAATGGCTGAAACAATGAACTCTAAACGAGATTTGAAGATTGCCTATCACTCACTACTCAGAAAATAGGGTGATTTATGGGAAATACATCAAACGTTATCTTTCACTCCAATGGATGGGGAAAACATTATCAGTATTAAAAAATGCAGTCGGAAATGCAACCTGTTTTGATAGTCGTGAATTGTAAAAGAGAATGTCTTTAAACTGATTCGTAATTTTTCAACGAAGTTTACCTTCCAGATTTACAAACCTTGCCAGATCTGCACTTGTAGTATGGAGGAAATTGCTAGAAAATCATTATCTATCTCGTCATTTAGTCTGCAAACAACAGAACTAGAATAATTGATAATATTAATCTTATTAAGGAATACGAATTTCTATGTAAAACAAGTTATATAATTTTACTAATGATTTTTTTAGTCTATAAGAGTAAATAAATTCAAGAAATGATTAAAAATCAATGTTTATATTACAGCAAAAACTAATGAGTACCATGAATCCAAACATTCCACAACCCATGTAACTTTTATTTGCGTCAGAGAATATAAAGAAATTCTGAGCCAAAGTGTTAAAGTGAGAGTCTTTAATTAGTTCTTGAAAATAAGCAAATAAGATAATTTGTTTCGTGAGGTTTCGCCTTTTAGGTTGATCACCAGATCTACTGAATTTCCAATAATTATTTCACTAATTGCATATCACATTTTCAAGTATATGATGCTGTAAAAGTACCTTTGAATTACTTGTTAAAATTATCATTAATTGTCTTAAAAAATTTCAGAAACTGCTCCTAGTAAAACTGCAACAAAAGACAATAAACGTAAAACCTCGTGGCTTAGAGGTCTCTTCAAAGATAGAATCTCTTAAGCAATTTTCAATGATGCGCTGGGAAAAGGAGACCGGTTTCATTTATACTTCTTCCATGCAATAATAAAAAAGATATGAAAAAATTTTAAATGAAAATAATATAGATAATGGAAAGGATATAAAAATTAAACACCCATACAATTTCATAGTGACTAAGAGAGTAATAAACTCTGAATGTTTACGTTCATTAAGCGATTAAAAAAGAAACAAAGTAAAAAATAAGGAACTTTTATACAGACTGCTGATCTCTACAATTCCAACACTCCTAGCAGTTCTTTGCACATGTTGCGTAAGATTTTTCATAATTCTGACTTTCCTGTACATTCCGGTCTTCCAAGACTACCATCCTGCAAGTAAAACTATTTATACAATTATTTCTTACAATCTTGCATTCTCCATCGCTAGGCTTCATCGCTAGAAGTTTTATTTCAGATGTAACCAAATTTTTAAATGATCTTCCTAATATAGCGGCTAAATCGGTGAAACTTTTTAAGGTCAATCTTTTCGATTGAACAGGTTGGTAAAAACCTTCTTTCATAGTTTATATGTGAGTGCTCTACTCTTAGGTTGTTAGTGGTATTAATAAATTTTATATTTTAGGAATTATTTTTATATACATACCAGTAGCTTATTCGTTATTTCTTTATTTCCTTTTCGCTGTGGGAATCTAGCCATGCTGTCATATGTTCAGCACATATTTCTACTGAAATACTGATGATTATATTGAACACTAACTAAAGGTGCAATTCCTTAAAATTCTTATGTTTTCTCAGTACTTCAGAAATTATGACGAAAAAGAAATTGAATACATTACCAGGTTCATACAAATCTCAAGTGTAATAGATAGGAACAATGTGAGCGTATAGACATTTAAAGACAACACTTTGACGTATAGAAGCCTACTTCAGAAAGATAGAATATTTTAATGTTAACTAAAATCATTCCCAATCCATTCCTTTTCTGGTTGAGAGAGAGAGAGAGAGAGAGAGAGAGAGAGAGAGAGAGAGAGAGAGAGAGAGAGAGAGAGAGAGAGAGAGAGAAGTGTTTGATAAAAAGCAGATCTATTGGTATTACATATGCCCTATATCTGATGTAAACATTAAAATTAGAGTGTTTTATCTCCCACATTATACCCATATGTAATGTGTAAACCTGAAAGATTCAGATAATTTAATGAACTTTCATGGAAAAAACTATGTATAAATCGGACGAGAAAGGTTTCGTCAGTGCTCAGGGGATTATATGACACGAGTGATGGAACTCTTTTACTAGATCTTGGGAATTGTCTCCCGCTTTTCCAACTGGTAACAATAATAACAATAATATAACAATAATTTGAATATACAATCTATTACAAAAGCCCTGCAACTGTTCACGTAAACCATTGAAACAAAGAAATAATGTTGGTAGAACTTTACTGGTTGGTGTATGAATTCTAATGCAACAACACTTAGCTTTCAGCTCGGAGATACAATTACATGATTATGATTCCGTTTGCTTCAGATATTACCTAAGAAGTTTAGTGTAGCTGGTGGTATAGTGATTAACCACTAAAACATCAATTTGGAAAATTAGTTTTGTTTATCTTGGAAATAATTACGTTTTCTTGTTACAATTTGGTTGTCAACCTAAAAAGTAGGTTATATTGAATTTTCACTTGGATAACATTAATTTCTTAGTAGATGCTGTTGTTGTTGTTGGAGTATTATAGCCAACACTTGTTGTTGGCACGGGCCTTTTCCTTGGTTGGTCCGTAGTCTTAGTAGATGAAAACGATTTTGCCTTTAACAGCTCCACTGATAGACTAACTGTTTAGAAAATAATGCTATGTTTTTTTTAAGGAACATTAAGCAGCTTTAAAGAGGTCTTCAATCTTCATATATCATTTTCAAAAATATTGTCAAAATCTGAAACTCATCAAACATAAATAATGTAAGTTGCGTCTTTGCAGCTGATGTGGGCATGTTCGGTAAAGGAAAGTATTGGGTGAAGTTTTGAGTTTTGTTGCCATGGAAGGAAGAGATTAGCACATAGAAAATACAGATTGTTTAAATATTGGATGAATCTGGACGAAACAACTACGACATTAAGGCTTCTGTGTATTGCTTTATACACGTCGCCCACTTCCGAATACTTCCAAGCAACCTTAATGGGGATTTTATGTAGTAGTTTATTTTGTGGGTTTTGAGGTAGCTGGCGCTTTAATGAAACTAACTCATATGCTCAAATCACTTCCGGAGCTCCTTCGGTTATTTAGAATGAAATGTAATACCTGATTGTTTGTGGTAGGTCTCTCCTGTATCATGGTATGACCTAAAATTGCATTTTTTTTGAGGGGGGGGGGGATAAAACCAGTTGTTCGAGAGGTAAATTTATTTAGTGCAATTATATGAATACCATTATTTTTGTTTATCGATCTGTATACGTGTAACCTATCATTACAGCAGATAACTATAGGCGTGAAGTATCTGTTTGAAATATTACATTTAATCATAAAGAGTAAACAACCGTGCACAAGCACACTTCATTCTTAGATAAGAACAGATAATGATATCTAATTTATCAACCTAAACTATATTCGTGTTTTACTGTATGTTTGACAACCTACATAATATAAAGACACTCAAGTATTACTATCACTTGTCCAGACTACATTTCGAAACGAGAAACATGTGGCTGGACCGACAGAGAACGAAATACTTTATGTACTTGTAGGTGTTTTTCCAGTTGAATGCCACCGCAGTTCCAAGAGGCTGAGTTGCTTTTGTCTCTCATTTGTTTCGCGTATTTGCTGATCACAAACCACCTTTAAGGGTTCGCGGTCAGAGGCCACTTTGTGAAATATCCATGTTGTGTAATGGTGAATCTGTTCTTGCTTGCTCATGGAGATAGATAGGTGTCTTGGACAGCACTTTGTTATTTCTCTCCAGCTGGCATAACAGGAGACTCACTGTTATTCGAATATGTAACTTTGCGACTGCTCTTCTTAAAATCCAATAGTTTCGAGAAAGTCAGTCTATGGAACTGATCAATGACATAGCTGGTCACCTGCATTGTAAGAAAAGAAATAGCTAGACTTTCAAGTCATATTGCGAGATCTTTAAACATAATACAAAAAGGAAATGTCCAGTGTTTATTTTTCCTGAAAACACTTTTGTAGTAATGACCAAAAATATCTTCACTCAATGGTTATAGTATAAGTCTCCCAAAAAGTTAGGTGTGTGGCTATATAAGACATGAGTTATCCTTGATATCGTATGATCAATTCCTGAATGGAATAACGAATGTTTTTCGATTTCTTACATCGTTCCAGAATCACATATCCGAACGTCATCTATTTATCTATATTGAGTAGAAACTACCAAGAGAGTGAACGAAATGTATATAATAATTGAATGTTCTAAGAAGCTTACATTCTTGCATTTATCCTTGTAGAGTTATCTACTAAAAGGTATTATCAGGTGCAATGGATCAATAACTTTTTTCATTGTCCAAAAACGTTCACATATGATTGATTAAATAGGACAAAAAAAAAAAAAAAAAAAAAAGAGAAGAAAGAATATCATGACAATATAGGTCAGCACTTTACCCATTATAAACCAAAGAAACTGATAATACAAGACAGTATTAAAATGGATGGCTTTCATGTGAGCAATCAGCAGGGAGT
>NC_090745.1:45832715-45887715 GCF_036898095.1 Palaemon carinicauda | reverse complement strand
CAGTATATATATATATATATATATATATATATATATATATATATATATATATATATATATATATATATATATATATATATGTATATATATATATATATATATATATATATATATATATATATATATATATATATATATATATATATATATATATATATATATATATATATATATATATATATATATATGTATATATATATATATATATATATATATATATATATATATATATATATATATATATATATACATATATAATGTATGTATATACATGTATATATATATATATATATATATATATATATATATATATATATATATATATATATATATATATATATATATATATAATGTATGTATATACATATATAATATATATCTATATATATATATATATATATATATATATATATATATATATATATATATATATATATATATATATATATATATATATATATATATATATATATATATATATGGTCTTTTAGAGTAAGCAGCATCATACACTAAAATCATATGCATCCAGGATAAAGATGTTTCTTCTCACTTAGAGTGAAATGACTCAAAATTAGAAAAAATTTTGAAAATATATGTTTAAATGGTTATTAAGACCCTCACGTCTCAGTATGTGTATCTCACTAAAGGTAACCAAGCTCTCTCCCTCTGTTTATCAATTCTTTTCAAAGTTTTATAGTTAAAAATGTGTCAGGGAAATAGTAGAAATTCAAAGCAATATAATAATTTGTAATACACGAACATATACTGTTATATATATATTCTTACGAACCTGGTCTAATGTAGAGTAATTACCGTAGTTTATTAATGGTTTTATTCATATTTCATTTGTGCATTGAAGAGATGATACCCAGCTCTTAAAATAAGTTCCTCTCATGTAGATGTAAGTATTTTTTTCTAAATCAAGTAAGACTTTCGTCGTGAATTTCATTGTATTCTTTATTCTTTATTTTTTAAGAATTTACTTTCATTTCACGTAAGTTTGTTACGAAGTCTTATGTAAGCTATTTGAGAGTGTTGAGAGAATTGTGTGTGATATGAACAAGTGCTTAGGTAATGTTCTTTTATATTTTATGAGGTATTGCATCATGTTTGAGAGAGAATTATCAGTAACGTGTTTTGAAAAATTTTCTACCACGTCCTTTAGAAATGTCACGAAGGCCTCGTGATAGGATGTTATCTTTTTTGTATTTCTGGGACAAATGATAGGCGGAGCTAGCTGACTAAGAGAGCCACGTGAGTACAGGGTTCGTTAGAACGATACCTGGCAACTATGATGCCTTTTGCCCACTCCACCACCTTTCTCAAATCTCGGGGAAGTTTCAGGAAGCAGTTAGATTGCATATAAAAGGGGACACCAGGTATACAGACAGATAAATAGTGATTACCATCCTTGAGATTAATATCTCCTCACCTCTCTCACTCCTGCACACAATCCAGTGTATTGTTGTTGGAAAGGTTCAGTATGTTTAGTGTGTCCTCTCCTAAGTGACTCTGTGCCCTAAAGCAAATCGTGTGTCGAAAAAATATGTAAAACAAAATGGTGAATTTGCTTTCATTGTATTAGGGTGAGTGTTGGCATTGTATAAAGTTTTTTTGTAGTTGGCCCTGTAGGAAAATTAGAGATTTGTATTGTGATCTGGTTATCTATTTCTCAATAATTGTCAAACTAATATTTTAAAAATCATGATGTTTGAATAGAGGGGCCACTATATCTAATGAGTTTTTGTTTTTACAGGACATTACTTATTTTTCGTAATCATATGAAGTTTGTAATGTATAAATAGCTTTTTCATATTAGTTTGCTAATTCCTTCTGCTTCCATTATAAAGTTAAGACACCGATACTCAGTGATTTTTATTTCATTAATGGTTATCCTACATTGCAGGATTTATATATGCCAATATCTACTCGAAACTTGATCATACCATAAAATATTTCCATAGTTTGGTATTTGGTATATATCATGTATCCTTTAGGGGAAAATAATTATTTGAGTTTTAGAAATTAAGTTAAATGAAAATATTATAAATAATTAGGGTAAAATCACAGAATGAGGATTATTAGAATTAATAGGAAAAGAGAAAACCAGTCATTAAGAACTGACAGATAGTTTATAATGGAAACCATTAGAGTTTCAAAACTAAATATCTAACCTTCCTTATAGTTTTTGTTGTACACGATTCTGCCAGGCTAGAGATCTTTTAAACAAGTAAGGTAAATTTGTTTATCATTTTGCATTTTGCATTTGCGTTCATGGACTCAGCTGGATAATTCACTGTGAGGTCAGCTGATTTTTTTTTCTCTAAAAACGCAAATTGAAGTAGAGTTTTCAGTTTTCCATATCAACGTAATTGTATAACAAACTTTGACCTGTATGAACAACCGCTGGATTTTTTATTAAAGAATTACATTTGGGCTTTTCAGTTTTACACGTACTCACAATCATCGAAATGGAAATGGATGCCTAACTGATATTGAAATCCAGAACTTTTTTCTGTATTTTGGTTATATTTCTGTTATGCATTCACGTCCTTCGATATAATTGAAATATGCTAGGATAGATATCAAGCCATTTTTGGTTTCAAGTATTAGTTTCCTTTGGCTGTATTCCAATGACACCATCCTGTGTTGAAATGCATTTGCCGACTTTTAGAAAAGAAAGGAACCTCCTCGATAATGCACCCACAGATTCCAGTAATGTATTCGAGTTCTCTGATATATATGAGAAACGTGGTAGGATTACGGTCATTCGAATAGTATTTATTTTTATTTTCATATGCAATCGTGTGCAGATATTGTATAATAATACCTTCTTTTGGGGAAGGCACTGGGCGAATGACATTTACAAATGATGGAGAGATGTTTTTCATTCAAAATTAAGGAATATTTTACAAAAAAGAAAGAAAAAGAGCATAAATAACTTTGAAGAAGCTGCGAATTATTTACCTGTCTATGGATGTAACATTTTCGAGAAAATCTTTCTGATATCTGTTCATGGGGAGGTAGGCAATATGTTAGCTTGTGGTGTTTTAGAGTAGGAATTTATCTATTCTACCAACAACTGTAACTTCATTGCTCAGGAATAATTAGTTTCCACTAAAAATGTCAACGCCTTTAATTATTCCAGTATGACATTTTATATCTTAAAACTGTCTTTCCTGTGAAAATATAAAACATATCTTCTAAAGTCATATCATGATCATCATCATCATCTCCTTCTAAGCCTATTGTCGCAAAGGGGCTCAGTTATATTTCACCAGTCGTCTCTATTTTGAGTCTTTAAATTAATACGTCTCCATTCATCATCTCCTACTTCATGTTTTATAGTCCCCAACCATGAAGGCCTGGGACTGCCAACTCTTCTAGTATGAAGAGCATGCCCAAACAATCTCCATCTACCTCTCACCATTTTATTTCTAATCCTGTCCTGTCATTTAACTTCCAATATTCTTCTGAGGGCTTTGTTCACAAATCTACAAAACATGTTGGATATTGTTTCATTGGCATTCCCTGACTCATGTCCATACATTAACACCGATATCACTAAAGGTATATATGGCCTGTTTTTCTATATGTAATTTCAGGCGATTTGATTTCTAAATTTAATTTAATCTAGCCATTGTCTGATTTGCTTTTTTCAATCTTTCATTAAACTCAAATTCTAAAGACCCTTTATTAGAGATCATGATTCTACTTCGTTAATCCTTTCTCCTTCCAATAATATTTCATCTTCCATTGCATATACTGTACCGTTCTCATCATCTCTGTCTTTCTTCTATTCATCTTGAGCCCAACCTCATGGGATATTTTATGCATTCTGGTAAGCAGCCTTTGCAAGTCCCATGATGTTCAGCTAATACAGGCAGCGTCATCAGAATACTCTTCTCTAGATACTACCTCTAGGAAGCTATTGGGTCCTTTGACTGGCCAGACACTACTGCATTCGACCCCCTCTTTCTGGTTACGGCTCATTTACCTTTGCCTACGCATCGAATGGTCAGGCCTATTCTTTCCACATTCTCCTATTTCCTCATAAACCTGACAATACCGATATTACCGAACAATTCTTCGCTTAGTGGGTTAATTATTGCACTGTAGGGCTTCAGTCGCACGATTAGTGTCGAAGTAGAAGCAGGACTTGTGCGGCAAACCAGTGACAAAAGATTGCGTGGCCACACTAGAACCGCCACACCTCTCATGCCTCCTCCCTCACAGCAGTCAAAGATAACCTTCCTCGCAAACATGACACGATGGTGTTTGAGTAGGAAATTTCTTCTGATTGAAAATCTTTGTGTTAAACTGAACAATAGATTATACAATAAAGTGTGGATTCATCACTTTAATATACTTAGAAGGGAAAATAAGTTGTGCACGTCTCGCTTGTACGACGACAAATTTTATGAATATTTGCATATGAAACAAGTCTTTTGATTCTTTATTTGCAACAGCCTACATGGATTCAGGCTCGCAAAACAAACGTCGAACTATAAACAACCACAATCTCTCTTCCGAGCCATCATAATTGCTTCAAATATGATGCGCACGAAAAATCATTGCCCGTTTTACTTCCAGAATTAACTAGTATTTGCATAACATATATTGTTTAAAGGTAAGCACATTTTTTTTTTAAATTTGAAATTTCTCTACTTCATATATATATATATTATATGTATATATATATATATATATATATATATACACACATATATATATATATATATATATATATCAAATGGGGATTAAATAGGTTGCAAAGCACGAAAAAGGCATAGGCCTACCAACTATTTTATTACCATCCATTTTCAGTTAATTGCAGTTATTCCTATTTTAGCACTTATTTTTGCTCTCCGAAACCCCGATAAATTGTTGATTAGTCATGGCTGGAATCGTACAACTGAACGGGTGCCTTTCACAAAATGGTGTAATCTTGGGTGAAGAAGCGTGAAACCGCTGCGCATTTTTTAAACATGTTACTTAGCTTGGCGTCTACTGCAGCGTTTGGAAGCTTTTAGATCCTCAAATGTGGCCACCGACAGACGATACCTTCCTTTTCAATTTTCCACGGGAACCT
Organism: Palaemon carinicauda; assembly: GCF_036898095.1. Lineage (NCBI taxonomy): Eukaryota > Metazoa > Arthropoda > Malacostraca > Decapoda > Palaemonidae > Palaemon > Palaemon carinicauda. The sequence goes on along the minus strand of NC_090745.1, from coordinate 45,882,623 downwards.
CTTCCCTCTAACCTCCACGCTCATCTCGTCCGGTATGACAGAAGCCTAATTGTTCAGTAGCTACTTTCCTCTTGTTAAGGGTAGAAGAGACTCTTTAGCCATGGTAAGCAGCTCTTCTAGGAGAAGGATACTCCAAAATCAAACCATTGTTTTCTAGTCTTAGGTAGTGCCATAGCCAGTGTACCATGGCCCTCCACTGTCTTTGATTAGAGTTCTCTTGCTTGAGGGTACACTTGGGCACGCAGTTCTATCTTATTTTTGTTCCTCTTGTTTTTTTTTTTTTTTTGTTTTTTTTAGTTTTTTCTTTTATAAAAAGATGTTATTTAAGGTTGTTATTGTTCTTGGAATATTTTATCTTAATTTTTTATTACTTCTCTTTTAGTTTATTTATTTTCATATTTCCTTTCCTCACTGGGGTATTTTGCACTGTTGGAGCCCTTGGGCTTAAAGCATCTTGCTTTTCCAACTAAGGTTATGGCTTGGCTCGTAATAATAATAATAATAATAATAATAATAATAATAATAATAATAATAATAATAATAATAATAATAATAATAATAATGTATTCCTTGGTTTCTTATTGTCATAAAGATTTTTCTTATTGACATGAAGACTTCGTTTTGTCATGAATGATTTTTTTATTGTCATGAACACTTTTTTTGTCATCAAGGCTTTTCCTATTAACATGAAAACTTTTCTTATTGTCATGAAGCCTTTTCTTATTGACATGAAGACTTTTATTATTACCATGAAGACTTTTCTTATTGTCATGAAGACTTTTCTTTCTTATTGTCATGCAGCAGACTTTTTTTTATTGACATGAAGACTGTTCTTATTGTCCTGGAAACTTTACTTATATTGATATGAAGACTTTTCTTATTATCAAGAAGACTTTTGTTATTGACATGAAGACTTTTCCTATTGTCATGGAAACTTTTATTAATGACATGAATACTGTTTTTATTGCCATGAATACTTTCCTTATTGAGACACAGACTTTTCTATTGTCGTGAAGACTTTCCTTATTTTCATGAAGACCTTTCTTATTAAAATGAAGACTTTTCTTATAGTCATAAAGACTTTTCTTATATTCATAAAGACTTTTCTTTCTTATTGTCATGAAGACTTTTCTTATTGACATGAAGACTTTTCGTATTGTCATTAAAACTTGTCTTATTGACATGAAGACCTATATTATTTTCATGAGGACTTTTCTTATTGACAAAGACTTTTCTTATTGACAAAGACTTTTCTTATTGTCATGAAAACTTTTCTTATTGCCATGAAGACTTTTCTTATTACCATGAAGACTTTTCTTATTGACACAAAAACTGTTTTTTTATTGTTATGAAGACTTTTCGTATTGACATGAGCACATTTCTTATTTTCATGAACTTTTGCCATTGACATGAAGACTTTTTTATTGCCATGAAAACATTTACTATAGTCCTGAAGACTTTTCTTATTGACATGAAGACTTTTCTTATTGTCATAAAGTATTTTCTTATTAGCATGAAGACTTTTATTGTCATGAAGACTTTTCTTGTTAACATGAACACTTTACGTATCATCATGAAGACTTTTCTTCGTGATATGAAGACTTTTCTTATTGTCATGAAGACTTTTCTTATTGTCATGAAGACTTTTCTTATTATCATGAAGACTTTTCTTCTTGATATGAAGACTTTTCTTATTGTCATGAAGACTTTTCTTATTGATATGAAGATATTTCTTATCAACATGAAGACTTTTCTTATTGTCATGAAGAATTTTCTTATTATCATGAAAACTTATCGTCAAGAACACTTTTCATATTAACGAGAAGACTTTTCTTATTTCTTATTGACGAGAAAACTTTTCTTATTGACATGATACATTTCTTAATATCATGAAGACTTTACTTATGGACATGAAGACTTTTCTTATTGTCATGGAAAATATTCATATTAACATGAATACTTTTCTTAGTGTCATAAAGATTTTTCTTTTCGACATAAAGACTTTCATAGTAATGAAGAATTTTTTTATTGACAAGAAGACTTTTCTTTTTGTCATGAAGACTCCTCTTATTGACATAAATACTTTTCTTATTGTCATGAAGACTTTCACTATCGACACAAAGATTTTATAACTGACATGGATATTTTCCCTATTAACACAAATCCTTTTCTTATTGACATGAAATTTTTATTAGTGTCATGAAGACTTTCTTTATTGTCATGAAGATTTTTCTTATCGACATGAAGACTTTTCTTATTTTGATGAAGACTTTACTTATTGACATGAAGACTTTTCTTATTAACATGAAAACTTTTCTTATTATCATGAAGACTTTTCTTATTGACATGAAGACGATTCTTATTAACATTAAGACTTTTCTTATTGTCCTGAAGACTTTTCTTATTGACATGAAGACTTTTCTTATTGACATGAAGACTTTTATAATTATAAAGAATTTTTTTATTGACATGAGCACTATTCTTATTGACAGGAAGACTTTTCTTATTGCCATGAAGACTTTTGCTATTGACACGAAGACTTTAATATTCATGAAGACTTTTTTTGTTGACATGAAGACATATATTGTCATAAAGACTTAATATAGTCATGAAGACTTTTCTTAATGACAGGAAGATTTTTCTTATGGTCATATAGACTTTTTTATTGACACATATTTGTTTATTGACAAAAATATTTTTGTTATTGTTATGAAGACTTTTATTTTTGTCTCTTCTACTGGTCATGAAGACTTTTTTTTTATTTATATGAAGATTTTTCTTACTTATATGAAGAATTTTCGTATTGACAAAAAGGCTTTTCTTATTGACATGAAGACTTCTCTTATTTTCATGAAGACTTTTTTATTGACATGAAGACTTTTCTTATTAACAAGAAGACTTTTCTTATTGACATAAAGTCTTTTTGTATTAACATAAAGACTTTTTTAATTGTCATGAATACTTTTCTTATCGACTTGAAAACTTTTATTGTCATAAAAATTTTTGTTATTGACATGATGACTATTCTTATTGACAAGAAGGCTTATCTAATTAACATGAAGACTTTCGTTACTGACACAAAGGCTTTTATTGTAATAAAGACTTTTGTTATTGACATGGAAACTATTAATGCCATGAAAACTTTTGTTGTTGTGAAGACTTTTCTTATTAACACGAAGACTTTCCTTATCCTCGTGCAGACTTTTCTTATTGACAAGAAGACTTTTCTTATTGACATGAAGACTTTTGTTATGGACATGGTGGCTTTTCTTATTGAAAAGTAAACTTTTTTTATTATCATGTAGACTTTTTGTTGACATGAAGACTTTTCTTATTGACATGAATACTTTTCTTATTATCATGAAGACTTTTCTTCTTAACATGAAGACGTTTCTTATTGACATGAAGACTTTTCTTATTGTCATTTACACTTCTCTTACTGACACGGAGACTTCATTTCCATGAACACTTTTGTTATGGACACGACGAGTTTTCTTATTGACACGGAGAATTTTTTTTATTGCCATGAAAACTTTTCTTATTTACAGGAGGACTTTCGTTTTTAACATAAAGACTTTCCTTATCGTCATGAAAACATTTCTTATCGACACGAAAACTTTCCATATTTTCATGAAGAATTTTCTTATTGACATGAAGATTTTTATTATTGTCATGAAACCTTTACTTATTGACTTGAAGACTGTTCTTATTGTTATGAAGACTTTTCTTGTTGACATGAAAACTCATTGACATTAAGACTTTTCTTATTATCATGAAGACTTTTCTTATTATCATGAAGACTTTTCTTATTGAAACGAAGACTTTTTTTAATTGACATGAAGATTTTGCTTGTTACCATGATTTTTCATTTTCTCATGAAGTCTTTTCTTATCAACATGAATACTTTTCTTATTGATATGAAGATTTTTATTATTTTCATGAAGACTTTGTCATGAAAAATTTTCTTATTGATAAGAAGACTTTTCTTATTTTCATGAAGAATTTTCTTATTGACATGAAAACTCCTGTTATTGACATGAAAACTTTTCGTATTGAAATGAAGACGTTTCTTATATTCATGAAAACTTTTCTTATTGACACGAAGACTTTTTCAGTAATGAAAAATTTTGTTAATGACAAGAAGACTTTTCTTAGTGACATGAAGACTCATCTTATTGACCTAAAGAGTTTACTTATTGTCATAAAGACTTTTCTTATTGACACAAATACTTTTTTCATTGACATGAAGACTATTCTTATTGACACAAATACTTTTCTTATTGATATGAAGATTTTACTTATTGGTATAAAGACTTTTCTTATTGACATGAAGACTTTTCGTATTTTCATGAAGAATTTTCGTATTTTCATGAAAACGTTTCCTATTGACATGAAGGCTTTCATTATTAACATAAAGACTTTTTTTTTATTGTCATGAAGCCTTTTCTTATAGTCATGAAGACTTATCCCACTGACATGAAGACATTTCTTACTGTCATGAAGAATATTATTATTGACATGAAGAGTTTTCTTATTTCCATGAAGAATTTTATTATTAACATGAAGACTTTCTTATTGTCATAAAGACTCTTTTTTTATTTACATGAAGACTTTTATTGTCATGAAGTGTTTTGTTATTGACATGAGTAGTTTTATTGTCATGAAGACTTGTTATAGGCATGAAGACTTTTCTTATTGACATCAAGATATTCCTTAATGTCATGAAGACTTTTCTTATTGCCATTAAAAATTTTTTCTCATTTCCATGAAGTCTTTTCGTATTGACATGAGGACATTTCTTACTTTCATTACTTTTCTTATTGACATAAAGACTTTTCTTATTGACATGAAGATTTTCCTTATTTTCACGAAGACTTTTCTTATTGATACGAATACTTTTCTTATTGACATGATTATTTTTGTTATTGTCATAAAGACTTTTCTTATTGTCATGAAGACTTTTCTAATTGACCGAATATTTTTCATATTGACATGAATATAATTCTAATTGTTATGAAGACTTTTACTTGTCATGAAGACTTTTCCTAATGACATGAAGACTTTTGTTATTTTCATGAAGACTTTTCTTATTAGCATGAAGGATTTTCTTTTTTATATGAAGACTTTTCCTATTTTCATGAAGACTTTTCTTATTGACATGAAAACATTTGTTGTCATAAAGACTTTTCTTATTGACATGAATACATTTCCTATGGTTATTTTTCTTAATAACATGAAGAGTTTTTATTCACATGAAGAATTTTCTTATTGTCATGAGCTCTTTTGTTATTGACAAGTAGACTTTTATTGTCATGAACCTTTTTGTAATGGATATGACGACTTTTCTTATTGACATGAAGACTTTACTTATTGTCAATAAGATTTTCCTTATTGACCTGAAGACTTTTCTTAATAACATGACGACTTTCTTTGATGTTATGAAGACTTTTCCTATTGACATGAAGACTTTTCTTATTGCTATGAAGACTTCTGCTATGGACATGATCACGTTTCTTATTGACATGAAGACAGTTGTTATTGTCATCAAGACTTCTTTTTGACTTGAAGACTTACTTTTCTTATTGACATGAACAGTTTCCTTATTATCATGAAGACCTTTTTTTTTATTAACGTGAAGACCTTTCTTTTTGACATGAAGACTTTTCTAATTGCCATGAACACTTCTGTTATCAGCATGGAGACTTTTATTGTCATAAACACACTTGTTATGGACATGATGAGGTTTTTTTATTGAGATGAAGAATTTTCTTATTTCCAGGAAGACTTTTCCTATAGACATGAAGACTTTTAAGGACATGAAGTCATTCCTTATTGTCATGAAAATATTTCTTATTACCATGAAGAATTTTGTTATGAACATGTGGACTTTTCTTATTGCCATGAAGAATCTTGTTTTGGATATGACGACCTTTCTAATTGACATGAAGACATTTCTTATGGTCATGAAGACTTCTTATTGACATGAAGACTTTTCCTATTGACATGAAGACTTTTCTTATTGTTTAGAAGACTTTTCTTTTAGTCTAGATGACTTTTCTTATTAATATGAAGACTTTTCTTATTGACATGAAGATTTTTCTTATTGTCATGAATGCTTTTGTTATTCACATGGAGACGTTTATTTTCACGAACACTTTTGTTATAGACATGAAGACTTTTCTTACTGACATGAAGACTTTTCCTATCGTCATGAAGACATTTTCTTATTAACATGAAGACTTTTCTTATTGACATAAATACTTTTCTTACAGTATTTTCATAAACACTTTTGTTATTGACATTGAGACTTTCATTATCATGAACTCTTTTGCTATGTTCTTATTGACATGGACCCTTTTCTTATTGTCATGAAGAATTTTCTTATTGGCTTGAAGAATTTTTTTTTATTGACATGAAGACTTTTCATATTGCCATGAAGACTTTTCTTATCGTCATGAAGACTTTTCTCCTTGACATGAAGACTTTTATTGTTGTCATGAAGACTTTTCTTATTGTCTTGAATACTTTTCTTATTGTCATGAAGACTTTTCTTTGTGTCATAAAGACTTTTCGTAATATGAAGACGTTAAGAGTGTGCCTGTCGAACTGTAATACCTTGCCAATAGATAGCTAATTGAAGTTGTAGTTGGACGCTATATAGTGACCTCAATAATGTGATATCTGGTGTTGCCAATGGCACTAGGTTGTATAGGTTGGTCACTGCACTAGCCACCCGTTGAGTTACTACAGCTACAGTGTTCATAGGTCTTATGACTGACCAGATAATTACTGCATTGGATCCCTCCCTCTGGATACGGCTAATTTTTTTTCTTTGCCTACACATACACCGAATATTCTGGCCTATTCTTTCCTCATTCTTGTCTGTCCATATACACCTGGCACCAATGAGATTACCAAATAATTTATCTTCGCTCAAATGTTAACGACTGCACTGCAATTGTTCAGTGGCTACTTTTCTCTTGGCAAGGGTAGAATAGACTCCAGCTATGATAAGCAGCTCTTATAGGAGAAGGACACTCCAAAATAAAAAAAGTGTTCTATAGTCCTGGGTAGTGCCTTAACATCTGTACCATGATCTTCACTATCATGGGGTAGAGTTCTCTCAGGCACACTATTCTATCTTATTGCTATTAATTTTTATTACTTCTGAAGTTTATAAAGTTTATATATGAAAGATCTATTTTATTGCTGTTACTGGTTGGACTGTGCGTGAGCTACAGAGATTCCTGGGACTCTCTCTCTCTCTCTCTCTCTCTCTCTCTCTCTCTCTCTCTCTCTCTCTCTCTCTCTCTCTCTCTCTCTCTCTCTCTCTCTCTCTCTGTCCATTTATCTTATAAATTTCAATTGCGCTCTTGTGATATTGTATTTTAATAGTTTATTTATTTCCTCGTTTCCTTCCCTCACTGGGCTATTTTTCCCTGTTGGAGACCTTGGACTTATAACATCCTCCTTTTCTAACAAGGGTTGCAGCTTAGCTAATAATAATAATAATAATAATAATAATAATAATAATAATAATAATAATAATAATAATAATAACTAGTCGATTGCTGTGCTTATAACATGCCAATTTATGATATTCATTCACTAACACAATATTTTCATACTTATAAATATTGAGCCATATGTAGTGGCTAATATTGAATTCTTATTAGAACGGGAGTAGCACACCACTTATAATTTAATTTGTCTTTGACATAATTATAATTCCTTAGGCATTTAAATTATACAGAAGTTACTACTTCATATTACAGTTATTAATTTCCCCCTTGCCAATCTGAAAGAAAAATTTGTGTAATTTAACGACAAAAATAAAATTATTCTCCTTCAATATATGATGCTTATTCTCTCTCTCTCTCTCTCTCTCTCTCTCTCTCTCTCTCTCTCTCTCTCTCTCTCTCTCTCTCTCTCTCTCTCTCTCTCTCTCTCTCTCTCTCTCTCTCTCTCTCTCTCTCTCACTTAGTTTAAAAAAAAAAGGTGAAATACACCTGGAATATGAATATTTACTCTGTCACCTCTTTTTCTATTATGACTCGCTAAAACTAGATTAAAATCTTCGGAAAGATGCAGTAATGTGATGATACAATTTTTGAAAAATAATCATTGCAATATGAAATTAAATGTAGTTATCATTCAAGTATATTATCTTTGAAAGTTGAAAATGAGGATAGTTCAATTCTGAAGAGGCAATTTAAAAAATTAATCCTTTTTTTTTTTTTTTTTTTTTTTTTTATTTCCTAACAATCTTCTGAACCCGTTATATTAACTATGAAGCTCAAAAAAATTGGATTTTTATTCAATTCTAATCGGGGTTTGTTTTAACAAGTTTGAGAATTAAAATGTATGTCCTATATATTATATATATAATATATACATATATATATATATATATATATATATATATATATATATATATATATATATGTATATATATATAAATATGTATATAGATATACATATATATATATATATATATATATATATATATATATATATATATATATATATATATATATATATTCTTATTTTACCAAACGTGTGCCCTCCCAATCTCTCCACTGGCAATGTCCTTCTAGTTTCCATTGGTGTAAAAGAAATATAATTTCTATTTTCAATTTCATTCCATGATCGGCCATCATGAAGTGGGTCCTATAAAATTATACTTGATTGGTGCTAACTTCGAACGATATCACAGCCAAAGTAATAACATATTGCCTCATGCTTATTATGTATAAATTAAAGAATAAACATTGTATAAGTACTCCAATCGAGTAAAATAATGCAAAACATATGTATAAACAATTGTCGGAGTATAACAACAATACCATTTTGTAAAGGGAAGAAACGATAGTTATAAACATTAGTTTTCGGTTTCAAAGCAACAGAAAATTTTATTCATTACTATTTATCATTTGTAAACTATCTTGAATGAGAACTCTTAATTCTATAATCAATACATTCGATTATTTACGCCACGCTGAGGTGGGATGTCAAAACCCCAAACCCTTGAATCGATCTTACTGACAAACAGTCCCACAACCGGAACTTTCCCCTTACTTCATCAATAACCGCACTCTCACATAAAAGGATTTTCAAACTAAAATCAAAACTGGAACCAAGAACATTCAAATATACCTAAAACTCTGACAACAATCAAAACTAAAACATACAAATACATGAAATTACCATAACCAGACAAAAATATCAAATAATATAAATGTTTTATATTTGCGTCGAGCAGACACCGCCCACACAAGGCTGAATAGTCTGACACAGAACACGACCACATTTGCGTGGGCTCATGGTAAACTTCCGTCAATTCGACGGAGCACTCATTCCTGTTTTGGATTATTCAATGAAACAATATGTTCCTGGCAAATTCGTTGTCGTCATCATCTTTCTCATTATCAATTAAAATGAGTAATTCATTTTTAAAGCCCGTTGAGTCAAACCTCATAATAACATCCTTTAAGCAGTCTAAGGGCAAATCGGTATCATCAATCTATCCCAATTCCGACACGATGTAAACGGAACAGTCCACTGCCAATACTTGGAAGGGAGAAGGGACTTCCAATGAAGGAATTGCGGCTTGAAACTAAAAATACAAAAAAGAAAAAAAATACGAATAATCTATCACATTACACCAATAAATAAACAATAAACTGATTCTATCATTCACAAACACTTCAAGCATAGACAACAATATTGCACTTATAGTCTAGTAGGAAGATAGGGTTCCCATGCACCCCCATGATACATTTTTTTTACTTGCATTTTTGCAATCCCTGGGGTGTCTGGGAACATAATCCCCTTTGTTACCATTCAAAAAAATGTCCCATGTGGGTCGTTTAGCCGTCTATTTGTCCGCCATCTTGGATTTCTTGAGATGTAAAAGTTAGGGGTAGGGGAAATATAAAGGACCTTTTCGTAAAGAAATAAATTAGTTGCAGGTACAAACTAGGTATCATTGGAAAGGGTATGAACAGCACTATCACAAGAACCCATCACTTATTCGCTCATGACATTGATGACGTCATCAGAGGTCAAAATGTCACGTTAAAGGGGCACTAGTCAAAATTCGGGCCCATCCAGTTTGTTAACCATCCTACACCTAACTGAATAAATATTTTGGATTCTACTTTGCTTCAAAGAAAGTGTACATGAATAGGTAGTTTTTAAATCTAAAACAAATTAATTAACTAGAGTGTAACATTTTTAACCCTTTCCACGAATAAAACGAAAATATTGAAAAAATTATTTTTTTAAATGAGATTAATGTGACATTCCAGTTCGACACATCTTTGTTTTCTCTGCCTTTCTGTTATAGAAAAGGCCTTATGTGTTCCATTGAGTCCCGAAATACAGTCTATGTATAATTCCATTGGTATCTTCACTTGGTATTATCAGAATATGCATTACACACATATATATATATATTGACAGAATGTCTGATAACGAGTTGCTATAACACGCAGGCCAAAAATATATTAACTTGCAATATTACCATGACTACCAAAAGTCTCAATGTTCATATTAATCTAATCTTCATTATCACTGAGTTCTTCTTCATTGTCACTGTCTTGGTCAGCCTGTTCTCCATAATCTTCATAAGAAACGGCTCCTTCAGTCACATGATTCACCGCTCGTATGGAAGCTGTGTGTAAGTTAATTCCAGACAGTCTTGATGGTTTGGACTTGGAAATGACAGGCTATCACCGGGTTTGCCAACAGGCCTTTACCAAACATCAGGATCGTTTGAAATGTGTTGTGCTAGACGATGAATCTTCAACAATTCGATCCCCTCGTAAATCATCAACCTCTTCAAAGACCATTTTTCCATCTGAGTGTATTATCTGTGGAAAGCTTGAGACGAAAGTTTCTGGAAGGACTGAACGTTGTTTCCAGTTTGCATCTTTCAAGGGAAAGGAAGCAGCTTGGACTCATATTGAATTCCAAGCCCTAGAAATGGGAGACAATCGTTTACATCGCAAAGTGGCGGGCGAAGATTTATTTGCAAGGGAGGCTCATTTCCATAAATCCTGTCATAGTTCTTTCAAACTGAGACATGTGAATTACTTACGTTATCAAGCCAACAGAAGTACTGAAGACAAGCATGGTGAAAAGCATGAAGCTCATCAAAGCTCGCTTAATAAAGTTCTGGATTTTATACGTGAGAGAGTTATTGACCAGAAGGAGGTCGTGCAACTTGGAACACTCCGCCATCTATACGTCCAAGAACTTGAACGCTGTGGATTTCCAAATCCAGATTTCAGATGTGACAAGTCTGAAAAGTGCCGACGTCTGGTCCTTTCCATAGCTCAGGTGAGATTTAACCACATTTGCTTTACCATCTTGATATATAGTTTTACCACATTCTGTAATGAAAATGTAAACCATTTTCTGTCTAATGTCTAGTGGTTTCATTTCCAGGACATCTGCCGTGCTGTGACAAACGGAGAGTGGAAATTACCTAAACACATTCTGCTTTGCAGCACCATACGACACCTGTATAGAAGCAAGCAACTCACCAATATACTCCATAAATTAGGTCACAGTGAGTCCTATGACTTTGGCTTGGAAGTTGAGACAGCACTGGCAGAAGCCATTGACGATGTTTCCATGTCCATGGATCAAACGTGGTGAACAGCACTGGAAGGATTATGATACAGGAGGTGAAACCGAATGCTGACATTGCCGACAAAGATAGAACTCTCCCACTCAAGCAGCGGAATAGGACTTGTTGTTTAGAAGTTGGAACCCCAAGCAACATTGCCCCCTCTTCATATTTATGGTCGCGTTGGGCCCAAGTTTCCACCAGGAGCAAAGTTCAGTCCACCCATCGCTAACGATAAGTTGTATGCAGAGTGCATCCAAGAGTACCGTTTGTGGTTACTAATGCGAATGGTCACTGGTAGTAAACACGGTAGAGAAACGCAACTTGTCCCTGGATTTGGTGGCTTCATCTCAGCTACTGGCAAAAAAGTCTCGGAAATAGACCATTGACTATTTCAACCCGATCAATCAGCCGTTCACCGAATATTCCGTGATCAGGGAGCTGTTGAAGCATTCAGAAGATGCTATGCTGGAGGTCGGCCAGAAATATGTTCTTAGCACCTTTGACCTTGGAGGTTGCATGAAAGCACTCCCCCTCATTTGGAAGTTTCCTGAAGAATACAAGAACCATGTGGTAACCCCGAGGCCTTTCCACACAGTGATGAACTATATAGGCATGTTGACTGGTCACAAATATCTGGGCTCTGGCTACGCTGAAATCCTCCTTGAGGCTGGACTTGTAACCAGTGGCTGTCTTAAGAGTGTGCTAAAAGGGAAGGCATACGCCAAAGCTCTATTCTGACTGAAGTCTGTCAGTGAAGCAATGGAGCGGTTGTTGATAGAGCACTTCAGTGAAGAGGAGATCCATCCACTGTCATCATTTTGGACAAGTACCAGGCTTACGAAGACAAGGTTCGTGATGGCCATTTAGGGAAAACTGCCACTTTCTGTCTCAGTGTGATTGATCATACATGACTTATAAATTTTGTGCAGCAATTGATATGATTATACTCATCTCCTTTCAGAAAACTTGGGGATGAATGGTCGGTAGAGCCAGAAACGATTGATGATATCGAGGCATTCACAAGTCTGATGTATGGCTACTACAGACAGAAATCTATTGACACTGTACGTGGAATCATGTTAAGGAAGATGGTTGGGGAAGATGAGCAAGTGACAACAAAATCTAAGATTGACCTCTCCCATTTGCCACCTTGCCGAGACAACCTTATCCCACACATTCGTCGAGTGAACCGTCGCCTAGCTATCTACAAGCGAGCAGATATTCCAATCTTCTGGTCTCCAAAGCCATATGATCCTGAACAAGGTTGGGAACAAAATTATGAGGGTGTTCTGGAGCCAGTGTGGTCTTGCAGCCCGGTACTTCCCCCTGCCTTGATAGACTTAGTCCACAAGACTATGGAAGAGATGGAACAGTTTGATAATGACCCTGATGGAGAACAGGCTGACCAAGACAGTGACAATGAAGAACTTCTCAGTGATAATGAAGATTATATTAATATGAACATTGAGACTTTTGGCAGTCATGATAATATTGCAAGTTAATATATTTTTGGCCTGCGTGTTATAGCAACTAGTTATCAGACATTCTATCTATCTATCTATATGTGTGTAATGCATATTCTGATAATACCAAGTGAAGATACCAATGGAATTATACATAGACTGTATTTTGGGACTCAATGGAACATATAAGGCCTTTTACCATAACAGACAGGGAGAGAAAACAAAGATGTGTCGAACTGGAATTTCACATTAATCTCATTTAAAAAAAATAATTTTTTCAATATTTTTGTTTTATTCGTGGAAAGGGTTAATAATGTTACACTCTAGTTAGTTAATTTGTTTTAGATTTAAAAACTACCTACTCATGTACACTTTCTTTGAAGCAAAGTAGAATCCAAAATATTTATTCAGTTAGGTGCAGGATGGTTAACAAATTGGATGGGCCCGAATTTTGACTAGTGCCTCTTTAACGTGACCTTTTGACCCCTGATGACGTCATCAATGTCATGAGCGAATAAGTGATGGGTTCTTGTGATAGTGCTGTTCATACCCTTTCCAATGATATCTAGTTTTTACCTGTAACTAATTTATTTCTTTACGAAAAGGTCCTTTATATTTCCCCTACCCCTAACTTTTACATCTCAAGAAATCCAAGATGGCGGACAAATAGACGGCTAAACGACCCACATGGGACATTTTTTTTGAATGGGAACAAAGGGGATTCTGTTTCCAGACACCCCAGGGATTGCAAAAATGCAAGTTAAAAAAATGTATCATAGGGGTGCATGGGAACCCTATCTTCCTACTAGACTATTACTGTTACGTAAGCATTGACTCTTCCAATCTGATATGTATAATAAAATATAATAATCCTGCATTATAGATTTCACATCCTGCTGTTGTCAGAATAAAGAAAAGCAATCCCTGAAGACATTCGCTGCCGCCCTAACCTATCAAACAAAAAAAAAATGTAAACAAACAACCTGAAATTATAACAACAGTCTTACCTCTATAAACAACCGTTAAACTAATTACCACCTCTCTCTCTCTCTCTCTCTCTCTCTCTCTCTCTCTCTCTCTCTCTCTCTCTCTCTCTCTCTCCCCGAAGAAGAAGAAGAAGAAGAAGAGGAAGAAGACGAAGAAGAAGAAGAAGAATTTGGAAAACAATAAACAACACAAATGTAAGGAATACTTAAAAATCGATCCTCCATAATTCATTACCATAAATATTTTCATTAAACAAATATTTTCATATCATCTCCATCTGACTCCCATAAAATGTTTTGTTCCCTTTCCCAATAATGAACTCCAAAAATCAATTCAGCTCTGTACGGCCTTTTGAGGGCTAAAACTCTCACTTACGGAGTAGTAATAACAATTAAAATGACTATTAGTCAGCTTTAAAACTTCCAGAAGTTTATATCAATTTTGATTGATTGAAAGACTTGAATTAGTATTTAGCAAGAGAGAGAGAGAGAGAGAGAGAGAGAGAGAGAGAGAAAAGGGGAGGTTGGGGGGTTAATAGTATGCTAAGCCTGTGAGGACAACAATACGAGCAGAGAGAGACTGACAATTTACTGAACATGCAACGGTCACTATATAACAGAGTGCGGACGGATAAGTAGCCCGGGAGGGAAACTTTTCCAACCGCAAAAAACGTTTGTGTTTTCATTCAAATATAAATTGTAAATACCAAGACGGTAGCCTAATGAAATATACATTTTTGGGCTCAAGCCATGACGTCCTAATGGAAGGTTCCTTTAGTAGCTTCCGAAGGGTATATATGACTACAGTGATATTCCCAGAGAATCAAACCAAAGGTTTCACAGAATTCTAACTTCTGGCGCGAGTACCTTTAAGATTACTCTCAAGGGTATTGTATATCATCAGGGGACGTATTCTTGACACGCCACATGGCAATCTGCACCCCGAATAGCCTTTACGCCTCTAGGCTCTAGGGGAAACGTGGCAGAATAGAAGGGTAACCGCAACAAAGATTACCCTTGTTCCCCTACTACAATCGTATCAAAACCGCGCCAACTCCCTCTGGCGGTCATTCCTTTATCTGTAGCGACTCGCTACGGTGGTGTTCCCTGTCGATCTGACATTTCCGATCGATTTCTGGGAATCTTTATGCTTCTACGGCTTCTTTCTCCATCTAGAAAGTTGAGTACTGATTCTTTACAATATGTAATTTAGTTCCAGCTTCGCAATGAAATTGTGTATTTCTTGTGTGTGGATCTTCGCCGATCGCCGGTGTCGCCATGGCGCTGTCGTTCTTGGTACATGTGCTATTTAGTTAGCAGAACGATATTCCGGTGTAAATAGCTTATTCATTATTATGAAAGCTATTTAGGCATTATATATTGTAAAGATATCTATAAGCATATTTTTCCCTTTCCGTGGCGATCGTATATGTCAGAGTTTTGGTGATTTAGGTAACCGAAATCTCGTCATGTCTGGGTAACATAACCTAGACAACATATACTTTCGTCATTTCCCCGGTTACCCTTGTGTATTGGTTATCATTCCTGGAGATCGATATCTCCTGGAATTATATTAACCATCATCAATCTCACTAGAGATTTATGGGTAATCTCTCTTCCCTCTGAGAGTAGCCTTAGGCTACAACTCTCTGCGTCGGCCTTTAATTTCGAATTCAGGCATGACTAGCCTAGAGTTTTCTGTCTCATCCCTTAACGGCCGTCGGCAAGTTTTGGGATTCGATCAGAACCTCAGAGAATTTAGTCTCTGTCGGCAGTTGGTCGGCGGGGTGATTGCTTTCCCTTGCCGTCGGAACTACCGGCATAGGAGGCTAGCCCTCCCTAGACTACACCTGAAGTGATCGAATGTTACCGCCACCTTCTCCCTGTGGTCTAGTAGACTAGTCTTATGCTCGCCGACCCTAGGCTATAGAGTCGTATACTCTTGTGGCCTAGGATGGCGCCGGCATTGGAACTCTGTTTTTCCCTTGTTGAGAGGAACGGCATGAGCTGCCGTCCCCTTAACTGTATTAGCACCTCCTGAGCTGGAGAATAAATGATTCTCCTGCCGCTTGTGGTCGTGCCGGTACTGAAACAGAGTTTCTTCAAGGTGTGTAGATCCGGCAACATTGCCGGTCCCTCCTATACCTCATATAGGACCCTTTCCCCTCCCCTCTCTGTTCTTTTACGATGGCCGAGCCATTGTCTTTCCTGTGTTGGAGTCCTGCAACCTTACCATTGCAGGTGGGTTGCCGGGGCCACCCAGACCCCCCCCCCCCTCCTCAATCTTCAGCTGTCGGAGACTGCTGACTGCCAACGGCCATGACGGCTGTTGGCGACTGCCGGCTTCCGGCGGCTGTGGATGGGAGGCCCCTTTTGTCACCAAGGTTCTCCAGTTCTCCCTTGAACTGCTAGCCACAGTTTCTGTTGTCGGCGTATTGTTCTGGCCGGCAGTAGACTGGCACAGATAGATACTGACTCAGTAGGTAGTATTCCGACTGTACTCGTGCTGCCGGAGGCTGCCCTACAGTAGTAAGCCGGCAATAGTACTATGGCTAAATGGAAGTGAACCTTCTTTTCGGAGAAAGGCAGTAAAATTAGACTTTTATATCATTTATTACTGTATACATATACAGTAATAGAGAGCCTTCACTCCATGCTTCTCTCTCTCTCTCTCTCTCTCTCTCTCTCTCTCTCTCTCTCTCTCTCTCTCTCCTTTCTAGCTTGCTAGATGCTCCGACAATAGCTAGCTAATCCGGCAATATGCCGGCTGAACTACAGTATATGTCTATACAGGTAATCAGTATAATTGCAGTATAGTATATACAGCAGATGAATAACTATCGTATATATCATTCTAGTAGTTATTTCCAATATATCTTGGGTATCCCTGCCCAGATATTTGCTGAACCCAATTCTATATTGATGGATTAATATTTCATCAATATTCTGATTTGAAATCAGTTTCCATTTACCCTGCAATATTGAATTTCGTAAAGGGCTGGTGGTGTGACACCTCTAACCCCTATAGGGGAGAGCCCTTATCCCTGAGTTTCCCTGATCAAGAAACTCCCTGATTTAATATTGTACGGGAGGTCACAGCAAATAGATTGGTTGGGATGCAAAAGTATATGTTTTTTATTTTCTTCCGGCTGAACTACAGTATAGGTCTATACAGGTAGTCAGTATATTTGCGGTATAGTAAATACGGCAGATGGATAACTAACGTATAGATTATACTAGTAGTTATTTCCAATATATATTGGGTGTCCCTATCTAGATATTTGCTGAACCCAATTCTATATTGATGGAATAATATTCGTATTTGAAATCAGTTTCTATTTACCCTGCAATATTAAATTTCGTAAAGGGCCGGTGGTGTGACGCCTCTAACCCCTAAAGGGGAGAGCCCTTATCCCTGAGTTTCCCTGTTCAGGAAACTTACTGATTTAATATTGTAAGGGAGGTTGCAGCGAATAGATGGGTTGGGATAGACAAATATATGTCTTTTAATTTCTAATCAACATATCTTGGATGCGAGCTTCTGCTGTTACCGCTCCTATTTCGAAAGAATGACATTCCTTCGATACTCTGATTGTGTATCAATCCTCCTTACCTCACAGCGTTAAGCATAGAAGGGGACAGTGCATATACACTTCCTTACACCTAGGTGTTCAAGCCCCCTTTTCTTCAGGGAATTCCCCGGTTGGAGGAATTTCCTTAAGACTGAGGAGAAGTAACAGCATTGGCTCACAAGGGATACACGGGTATGTGTCTCCCACTATCTCTTTTAGCTTTCTGTCCTAAACTATTTTGTCAAAAGACAACTTTGCAAATTGCCTATCGATGCGATAATCAATTGAATACTCCTTTCTGTTCTCCCTTCCTTACAGGAGGGACACCAGATGATGCATTGCAGTCTTCCGCAGTTATAAAGATATGCAGGTTCCCCCAGCAATATTATTTCCAAAATCCTCAATCTGCAGGACGGCAGTCTAGAGCTGTCGAACTGTCGTTGGTTTTGTTTCGAAAGTTATCTCTTAAATGCGGTTCAACTGCGAACCCGTAAAATGTGAGAACTCTACGGGAATTGGACCGAAAACTTCACTTTCTCATTACTAAAAATGCCGATTTACTGCTCCTTTTAAAGGTTTTTAAGGTCTAAACCCCCAACCCTGCCTCTCAAGTTGAGGTTGCAGACACTAACGGCATTGGTGAGTCTGAGCGGGACTCGAACCCCCGACTGACAAACAACGGGCAGAGACTCCATATTCAAGCCACACCTTGTAGTGAAATCAACGACAGCAGTCATTGTTTCACTGTCACATCTGACTCCGCCGCCAAGAGCCGGCAGTGTGTACCCTTGGTCACCACCCAGTCAATAGATGAGTTGGTATACCTTCAATCGACAGCCCGCCGATTCCCAGCGGTCTGCCGACAGCCCGAGGAGTCTCCTCTGGTTTAGAGATCCGCTGACTATGCGTATAGTTTTCACCACTACCCAGTCACATTGAATACTGGCTAGGATGGTGTGACGTCTGTCAGCGACCCGCTGACAGCCGACAAATCACTGATATGTCGAAGACCTGCTAGCCATATCGGTACTGAAGTACTGTGCCAATTAACTTACCCCCAAGCACTAGCCTTGATGGTAACAGGCCAGTTGTATAGGGGTATACAATACCCTGTACACCTGCAGTTTAGGACCATATCGCAGACAGAAATCCTTGGTACATAACCATACAATAGAATGGTTTTCCAGTACGTTGTGCTTCTAAGCACAACCCCTTGCTGAGACCTACCTGATTTGGGGGATCCACTTCCCCCCCCCCCCTTCCTCCTTACGCTGATGCTTCATCAGCCTCTTGATTTTCATTATTAATTCCCCGGATGTAGGGCGCTACTCTAGCCTTATGGACTAGAATCTTCCATCGGCCTCTTCTTGAAAGGGGATGCCCTAGAATCAATAATTAGGAAGACCGCAGCAGTTGGCTGGAAGGATTTACACGTCTGTGTCTCTCCTTTTTCCAGCGTACTTATCCTAAGCTTTATGCAATAGAAAGGAATCTTCTATTACAGTGAAACACTGAAAAGCTAATATAGGCGAACAGTCAGGTATGGCCTGAAAGGAGAACGGAAGGGTTTCTTAGTTCTCCCTAGGATGTTAAACTGCATCTCACAGTTACAATGACCGTTGTTCCACAGACAGTCAGATTTATACACCTTCGGATCAAGCGAAGCAAACAGAGGCTTCTGGTAGGAGGGAAGTTCCTCCTGGATTGCCGGACCTTTGATCACTGGAGTCCAAGGCCTGACCAAGATGAGACTAGAATGGAAATGGACATACCTCCACCATCCTTTCCTCAACTCTTCTTATATTCAAATTCCCCCTAGAAAAGTATACCTTAAAGCTCTAGAGCATACTAGCAGTGAGGAAAGTAGAGTCCATCGATTTCCAATGAAGGCAGTTTAGTGTTCACATGAAAGACTCAAGAAATCTCTGAGTCATTCTGGACTTGGCGCCACGCAACAAGTTCCAATAGAACAGCAAGTTCAGAATGATAATCCTTCTGAACATAAGGACCCTATTCAGTAAGGGGTGTTGACAATCTAGCCAGCCTTGGAAGATATCTATCAGCAACTTCCAGTCAGTCACCCCCTCCCCTCCTACCTAGGATCCAAGTTATGGAAGATAACGTAGATCCTGGACGAGATTCTCGTCGGACTAGTTTCAGTCCTAGGATCCTTACGGAATTAGCAGACAGTCAAGCGAAACCAAGCCTAGAAAGAGTTCAGGCAACGATGGCCCTGGACGACAGGCTGGGGTGGGCAGCACCCGCAATTACTGTCTATGAGCATCCATGGAGATGATCCGGCCCTGGAACATTGAGGATGCAAATAATAGAATCTCGATTCTCTCCAGCTCAGGGGCTTCAATGTTTTAAAAAATCATTGAAACCTGTAGTCACCCTAACGCCCCCTTTTCCCCTGGGGATGTAAAAGGAGATCGCAAGGTTCACGATGATGACAGACCCAGTGCTACGTGCACAACTATAAGATGCGCTAAGAGGCTGGAGAAGATACGCATCAAACGCTCGAAGAGATCTAATAGGACCAATGATGGTCATTCCCTCTCCGCTTACCCTACAATGACCAAAGGCCACGGTCCCGTAGGCCATTTTAGCCCTGTAATGGGTGGATAAACTCTCTCCACACAGATCGGACCTCCTCAGGTTGATCTGGAGCATCGAAGCGATAATGAGGCGTCAAAACTCTCGAGGATAAGGGACGTTTCATTTCATTAGGGAATGCTAGCCATCCCTTCCTTAAGGGAATGGCGCCTATCAGCAGCTCGTTTATATATGATCCGCAAGGTGACAGCGGATGCTCTTCTTGGGTTCCACCCAATAGAGTTGGAATGGTACACGGAGGCAGACCCAATCCCTCCCAGAAAGGGACAAGTCCCCGAGCTGCAGATCGTTCTCTTCATCATGAGCGTTATCAAGATACTATCTCGTTATTTAGTCCCATACGAGGACTCTCTAATGGAGGTAACAGACATCATGTCTCTACATTAGAAGTGATGGACTTAGAATTCCTATTCAGCCCATCAAAATTTCCTCCAGAAGGCCCTCTACATGCTGAGACCCTTCCAAGGAAGAGGGGCTCTATTGGCTCCCAGAAAGCCCAAGAACATCCCGTTCCCTGTAATGAAGGAACTGAGGCTGAGGCTAGTCCTAGTTATGCACCTAGGATTATCCAGGAGGTTCAGAAGTTTTCTGCCTTCTATTTATCACAGTACACCCGATCCCTTCATTTTACGAATTCCTTGTCCTTAACGGTTAGGAAAAAGACTTCTTGGGAAAGTAAATTGTTTTGTAAAGCAAAAGGGCCCGAAAACAATCTCATGATCTTCTGCCTGTCCTTCTCTGTCCACCCCTATATTCAGGGTCTGGCGGCCGACAGCACGTTGGCCTTTGAGGAAGGAGGCAGTGTATCCTTGAATACTATGAGAACGCTAGTTCTTCGGCCTTGTCTCCATTTAAACCCTTGAGTAAGCACCAAGGGTATGGCCGACTTTGCGAGAGAGGTCACTTAATGGGATCTTTGGATCCATGGACCATTATCTCTGTGCAAGTCAGCCCCGACTAGACCTCTTCTATATGCCCTTTAAATGGATCTCACTATTGGAATCTTTAATAAATTCCTGATTACATGTGCAGGCTTAGGCCCGCAACGTCACTAAAGCCCATCTAATGGTCTTTGGACAAGGTCCTACATTATGCCTCACCTGTGAACAATGAGGATTGTTCCCTCAACCATCTAACCTAAAAGGTTATTTTTTCGGTTCGCTATAGCCTCTGGGACTAGAGTTAGTGTAATAGTGGCCCTATCCTGAGGGCCACATTAAGTGAGAGAACTGCATCTCTTTCTGATCTAACCTTTCTCATTAAAGACATCCTACCTACTAAGAGGTGGGGTTCCTGGAGAATCTGCCCTCTGAAGGAAGATGTCTCTCTAGGTCTGCTAGAGCGTCTAAGGTCTATCTTCATAGAACTTCAGACTTCAGGAGGAACAGCTCTTTACAGGAGAAAACTTTGGATCAAACTATCCACTACAACTGAGGGCGAAGCTCACCTACCTTTTTCGCGGAGCGGATACTGACAGTACTCCTGCAGATAAAAGATCCGAGGAAAGTTGCTTCATCACTGAACCTTTCAGTGTGTGGACTTCAGCCTCTTTGTTCACCTACTGATCGGAGGTTGTCCAATGCGTCTTACAGACACTATACTAAGCAAATCTATGGATTGAAGCAATATGTGGTGGCGGCAGATGCTATTTGGACCCTGTCGTCTAGCTCTGCGATGAACAGTGAATTGATTGGGATTATCAATTAAAAGAAGTGGTCAGCAATTTTCGTGTGACCTCCCTTTGAATAAGTGTTGCCAAGGTAACACTAAATCTGTTCAGAATCTCAGGTGTGAAATTATACGGATACCACTAGTGTCGTGTGTACATAGTACACAGTGTTGTTAGACTATTTCATGTACAGAAATTATAAAGAAAAGTCTTGTTAAAAGAGCTTTTCTTCAGTTTGAGAGTGGCACTCATCATTACCCCATTTCAAAAAGGGGAACATTATTTTCTGTGTATGTCTCTCGTATAATTTCCTTATCATGCTACATTCATTTAGCATGACAGTACTCCTGCAGATAAAAGATCCAAGGAAAGTTGCTTCATCACTGAACCTTTCAGTGTGTGGACTTCAGCCTCTTTGTTCACCTACTGATCGGAGGTTGTCCAATGCGTCTTACAGACACTATACTAAGCAAATCTATGGATTGAAGCAATATGTGGTGGCAGCAGGTGCTATTTGGACCCTGTCGTCTAGCTCTGCGATGAACAGTAAATTGATTGGGACTATCAATTAAAAGGAGAAGTGGTCAGCAATTTTCGTGTGACCTCCCTTTGAATAAGTGTTGCCAAGGTAACACTAAATCTGTTCAGAATCTCAGGTGTGAAATTATATGGATACCACTAGTGCCGTGTGTACATAGTACACAGTGTTGTTAGACTATTTCATGTACAGAAATTATAAAGAAAAGTCTTGTTAAAAGAGCTTTTCTCCAGTTTGAGAGTGGCTCTCATCATTACCCCATTTCAAAAAGGGGAACATTATTTTCTGTGTATGTCTCTCGTATAATTTCCTTATCATGCTACATTCATTTAGCATGTAGTCATTTATTAGGAATAAATGTCTATCAAAATGCAGTTGCGTCCTAATTCGCCCAACAATTGCATGTTTTGAAATACCAGAGTTCCTTAACTTACTCATGTAAGTATTTCTCATATCATTGTATGCTTACAATCAATGGATGGGGACACTGATATTGGTTCCGCAATATATACAATCTTTGAGACCGGTTGTATTCTCAGTGTATACTTATGTTTGTTCATACAAAATATGCTACCTTGAGGCCCTTTTCCTACGTCTAAAAATGACTCTTCCCTGCAGGGGGCAGGAAGCACTAACATTGTTATGCTTAGTGATGATGACGGATAACGGTAACGTCATTTGTCTCAATTGGCCCTTATGGCCGTGGAAATATCGCCCCAAGGTTAAGGCACTAACACAAAACCACAGATACATTAATTCTCTGGTATGCTTCCATTAGGACGTCATGGCTTGAGCCCAAAAAACGGATTTTGAGCGAAGCGAAAAATCTATTTTTGGGTGAGATGGCCATGACGTCCTAATGGACCCACCCTTCCTTTCTATGAAAAGATCTTCACGGTTTCCCCCCCTGATCTACTGTATCTGTAGCACCTTGCTCACCGCTACAAGGAATGACCGCCAGAGGGAGTTGGCGCGGTTTTGATACGATTGTAGTAGGGGAACCAGGGTAATCTTTGTTGCGGTTACCCTTCTATTCTGCCACGTTTCCCCTAGAGCCTAGAGGCGTAAAGGCTATTCAGGGTGCAGATTGCCATGTGGCGTGTCAAGAATACGTCCCCTGATGATATACGATACCCTTGAGAGTAATCTTAAAGGTACTCGCGCCAGAAGTTAGAATTCTGTGAAACCTTTGGTTTGATTCTCTGGGAATATCACTGTAGTCATATATACCATTCGGAAGCTACTAAAGGAACCTTCCATTAGGACGTCATGGCCATCTCACCCAAAAATAGATTTTTCGCTTTGCTCAAAATCCGTTTATTATACATGAAAATAAAGCTCTCAAATAGCGCAACATCGTTGTAAAAATATCTACTGTGTGGAATAAATAATAAATTTACAAAATACAGAAAAGAGTCCAGGGGGAGGGAACACAGCTGGTAACACAATGTCCTTACAATTACTCCCCCACCCCAGAGAGCGGGCATCGGATATGGTTGATGCGATTAATCCCTGTATCGCGGAGGGCGACGTAATTTCCCTCTGGTGCTGGTGCCCTACGAGCGGTGTGAAGGCCAAGGAGGACCCACGGGAGTTTGCACTTTCCAATCTTTGTCTGTACATCTCGCTATCAGGGCTGCCTTGAGTGTGCGATGAGCTCTCTCGACCATGCCGTTCGCTGCAGGGTTGTATGCCGTGGTGCTGTGAAGTATCCTTTCCACCAGGTTTGCCAGAGAGAGCCAGATCTCTGACAAGAAAGCGGAACCTCGGTCCGTTGTGATATCGTCGGGGACACCGAAGCGGCTGATCTAACTTGACAGGAGAGCTTCGGCACAGGCATGGGTGGTTGCTTCGAACATCGGAGTTTTTTCTAACCATCTAGTGGAACAGTCGACGATCACCAGGAGGTATCTTGCAGAACCTGAATGGGGCAGAGGTCCCACGACGTCCACGTGGATGTGTCCGAATCGTCTCTTGGGTTGGGGAAAATCTCCGACTCCCAACTCATTATAGCGGTTAACCTTACTCGTCTGGCAGTTAATGCAGGTTCTCACCCACTCATAAGCGTCTTTCTTGATTCCTGGCCACATGAATTTTTCTGATAAAAAATTGGCTGTAGTGCAACCCAAGGGGTGTGATAATCCCTGGATGACGTCAAAGATATTCCTTTTACAGTAGGCGGAAATCCATGGGCGTGGGTTGGGCATGCTGGTGTCGCAGAGGATGGTTTCCACGGCCGGTCCGAGGGGAATGTCCTTCATCTGTAGCGTTGATGCTGTCGTACGATAGTCTTCGGTCTCTGGGTCGTTCTGCTGTTCTACGGCAAGGTTTTCATAGTCGATCTCCAGGTGGACCTCATTGATCTCGATCCTGGAGATGGGGTTCTTCTTACCCGGTATGTAGCTGATAGTGCAGCCGAATTCTGTGATGGCTGCCAGGTGTCGTTGTTGGCTAGAGGACCATGCATCTGAAGACTTCGCGAAAGCGTGGATCAGTGGCTTGTGGTCCGTTGTGATGGTGAAGGGGGTCCTTTCAAGCATGTATCTGAAGTGGCGGAAGGCGAGGTAGATGGCGAGGAGCTCCCTGTCGAACGTGCTGTACCTGGTTTCTGTCGGTTTCAGTTTCTTGCTGAAGAAGGCCAAGGGCTACGGGTAACCGTTGACAATCTGTTCGAGGACAGCACCATAGGCGACGTTGCTGGCATTGGTGGTCAACTTCAGTGGACCACTGTCGTCATGATACATCATGGTGGTAGCTTCAGCAAGGGCTTCCTTCGTCCTGTCGAAGGAGCGTTTCTGCAAGGGACCCCAGACAAGATTCTTGGCTTTTCCCTTCAGGACGTCGTTGAGGGGAGTCAGGATGTGAGCGATGTTGGGGATGAAGTGACAGTAGTAGTTTACCACCCCCAAAAACTCCTGAAGGTGACGTATGGTTGTTGGGTTTGGGAAGGTTTTCACGGCGTCTACCTTGGTCGATGTGGGCTTCACACCAGCTGCGGATATTTGATGTTCGAGGAAGTCCACCCTCTCGGCTCCGAATGTGCACTTGTCAAAGTGGACGATCAAACCGTTCTCCTGAAGGCATTTCAGCACGGCGCGGGTGTGTCTCCAGTGTTCCTCTTTCGTCCTAGAGAAGATTAAAATGTCATCCACATAGCAGACGCAGAACGGCAAGTCCACCAGGAGTCTATCCATCAGTTGTCGTAACATGGCCCCTGCATTGCGTAAGCCGAAGGTTGAATATGAAAAGGTGTAGGAGCCGAACGGCGTTATGATGGCGGTCTCAGGCACATCCTCTGGAACACAGGAACCCTAAAGTATGATTTAAGAAGGTCCATTTTAGCAAAAATTCTTGCCCCATGAAGGGCGCTGGTGAGGTCTTGCATATTCGGCAGATGGTAGTGGTATGGCGTTGTGATGACGTTGAGGTGGTGGTAGTCACCGTAGGGCCTCCATGTCCCATCCGGTTTATTTACCATGTGGAGCAGAGACGCACAAGTGCTGGACGCCTTCTTGCATATGCCCATCCATTCCATGTCTTCAAAGGCACATTTGGCATCTCTTAGCTTCTGTGGTGGGAGGCAGCGGAACTTGGGGTGCGTGGGAGGTCCCGTTGTGTTTATGTGGTGGTAGACCCTGTGCTTGATGGGGGATCCCGGCGATTGTCAAAGTTCCGGCTTGAAAACATCGGGGAACTGAAGAAAGGCGGTGTAGGGCTGCGCTACGACAGCGGAGATTGGTGTGATACCCGGACCAGCTCGTAGTGGGCAGGTTCGGCATGTCCCTGTGTCAATGAGTCATTTCCCGGTGACGTCAACGAGTAGGCCATAGTGAGCAAGAAAGTCAGTGCCAAGGAGGGGGAGTCTGACGTCAGCGATGGCGAAGGGCCAAGAGTAAAATTAGCCCATGATTGAGATTTTAAGCACTCTAGTCCCATAATACCGTATGGGAGATCCATTGGCGGCGATGAGCGAGGGGGCATCACTGCTAGGCGCCCGCTTTAGGTCGGCTTGTGAGGGAGGTAATGTTGATTGCATACAGCCAGTATTAACCATAAGCCTACAGTTGGATACGGCATCGAGGATGTAGAATCCGATCTTGGTGTGATCTGCTACTGCGGCTATGGTTGATGTCGGCGGTGTGTGGCATCAGAATTCCTTCGGGAAGTTTCAGGGGGACCTGCACTTCATTGCGTTGCTCCCAAATTGCTGGTGGTAGAAACACCAAGTCGGGTTCGGTCTATGGTTCTGCTGTATTGGCTGCGGAGGTTTCTTCTTCATCAGGGCGATGATTTCGTCGTTGTCAGCAGAGGGCGCTGCTGAGGAGTCGAGGGATGAGCAGCTGAAGGAAGAGGATGTGCCAAGGCAGGAGGCCTTGGAGGCTTCATATAATTTCTGTGCCCTTGACAGGAGGTCGTTCATCAGCAGGGTGTCGGTGTCGGTGAGCTGGGCTCTCACGTCCTGTGGAAGGAGTCGGAGGAATATTTTGTGAGATAGGCTTATCTCTTGTTGTCATCCATTGGTGTCGGTTTCTGGCAGCATGAGAAGTCCAACCAGTTCCTCCCATGCTTCTACAGGAGATGTGTCGCCCATAGGTTTATTGCTGAGATCAAGGACCTTCTGTGCCCTTGCCGAGACGGAAAGCGAGTATATACTGATTAGTTTGATTCGCAGGTCGTCGTAGGATACCTGACTAGAGTGGGCGTTGAGCCATGGGGAGATCTTGTCAAATACCTCCTCAGGGATGGAGATCAGGACGATGTCAGCTTTGGCGCAGGGGTCGTTTAGCTTGGCCACCCAGGAACCAGGAGGCGGTGTTGTGCTATGAGAACGGTGGCAGCTTGACTTTGGGCGCAGCTGAGTGGTTGCTTGGCACGATGGGCTGGGTGGTTTCGTCATGGTCAGTTTATGCACCAGGCCAAGGGCGTGAGCTGGTTTTGTCAGATATACTCATCATTGCTGTCTCATGAAACTAAGTGGGATAAAGCCAAAAGCGTCACTATACATTAAAGGCAAAAGGAGATATACCAAGGAAATGCAGCCGTAATTAGTCCATTAATGGCAAGCCAAAACTGATATGTTTCCAACATCTCCGTGGTCACGAGCTGTGAGGACAACAAGACGAGCAGAGAGAGATTGACAATTTACTGAACAGGCACCGGTCATTATATTACAGAGTGCGGACGGATAAGTAGCCGGGGAGGGAAACTTTTCCAACGGCCAAAATCATTTGTTTTCATTCAAATATAAATTATAAATACCAAGGCGGTAGCCTAATGAAATATACATTATTATACGTGAAAATAAAGCTCTTAAAGAGCGCAAAATCACTATACAAAAATTCACTGTGTGGAATAAATAATAAAGTTACAATATACAGAAAAGAGCCCAGGGAGGGGAGTGGGAGAAACACGGCGGGTAAGACGATGTCCTTACAAGCCCAATAAACTATGATTCGGCTAAATGAAATTTGGAGTTGAAAAACATTTCTTACCAAAATTTTATTGTTATAAGAGATTGACTGAGAATATTCCTTATTTATTTTCTGAACTTCAAAGATTACACAATATGCACTACTGTTTACCCTTTACATTCTTATCTTCCCAGACTGAACCATCCAATTCATTGTAGTTACATCCTTGTCTTTTCTTTCACAAGTTTCAGTATCACACAGAATGTCACAATTTTCTCGACTGTGACAAATTTGCAAACGGATTTCTAAACAAATATAGTTGATTCGGAGGAGCTTAGTAAAACGCTAAGTTGACCAGGTTGATATAATATTAATTTTTAAGTTTATCTTTAACTTTCTAATTTGATATTGTTATTTGTGTTGATATAACTCACTTTTTTATTTCGCTATCAAAGTTCATTCTTCACCGTTTTTTTTTTTTTTCCTAACTGTCCTGCAGTCCCAATTTTGGCTCTTAGCCTGGTAGAGTTCTGCTTTTCCGAGGAGTTTGGCTTATAATAATAATAATAATAATAATAATAATAATAATAATAATAATAATAATAATAATAATAATAATAATAATAATAAAAAGAAAATAGACAGAAACTATCAAGAATGAATTCCTTCACTTCGGAAACGTGTTTGTTTAGAAACATTATAAGCATTCTTTTAGAAATTTTGCACAAGAGTTGAGAGATTAAGAAAGGATTTCAGGATATATTTCAGAATTCAATATCTGTTTAGTTTCTTACCGAATAACATTATCTTTGTTCTCCGGGACATACTAATTCATTTGAAAATGCGTCCAAATATTGCACCCCTACGCATTCTCAAACGTGAGAACTTAAACTTAAGATTGCAGCAAGCCATTGAGCAGAAGATCGGGTTTTGTCTAAATTTGGGAAACTTCAGACGTTTGGGATTAAATCACACCATTGCATTGATAAGTAACAGACAAACGAGAATTATGTGAGCCTTTACTAAAGATGCATAAAACCTGGTTAGAAGATCATTTCACAGTATAAACAAGCACAAGTAGGAATCCTGCATTGAAACTTTAGGAGTATAGCTTGGATAAATCTATTGTGCAGAAAACTTCCATAAAACTAATGTCTTACTTCATTATCATCGTTGTAAGCACTAAGCATTCACTGACCTATTCACCTCTATCTTACCCAAACTATTTTTTTCCTTGAACTTTGAAGACAATAAACTCTTTTCTTCCTTCCTACAATCTCTCCACATAACCCAACCATCCCTACATGCTGATTCATTCTTTCCCTTACTCTTATACCACCTAAAAGTCAAACACTAGCTTTTTACTAATTCAAACTTTATATTTTTCAAATGTTCAAGATCTACACTTGACTCCATACATGAAAATTGGTGAAACAGTAAGATAACCCCATAAATAAATTAAATAGAAGCTTTGGACAAATTTAACAGATAACAATGTGACTCTTTGAGTGCCACATCAACAACAGTAATTAATAGTTATTTCTTTCTTCTATCTTACACACACATACACTCATATATATATATATATATATATATATATATATATATATATATATATATATATATATATATATATATATATATATATATTTATATATTTTTTTTTTTTTTTGGGGGGGGGGGGGGGGCTCAGGCCATGTCGTCCTAATGGAAGTTCCTAATAGGTAGCTTCCTAGGGTATATTTGACTACAGTGATATTCCCAGAGAATTTTACCTTAAGGTATCCAGAATTCTAACTCCTGGAGCGAATATCCCTAAATAATCTCACAGGGATATCGCATAATATCAGAGGACGTATTCTTGTCACGTCACATAGCTATCTTCACCCCGAACAGTATTAACGCTTCGAGGGGTTACAGTGACAAGAATCTGAAACGAGAATGAAAAGAGAGCCGCTCATAAGGCATCTCTCCTATTCCATTTCCAGTGTGTATCTGATGAAGGCGGTAGATCTACTACTCGGTGTTTTCCCTTGTGTTCTCTCGTTGTTTTGGATTTAATTCAACATTTTGATGACTTCTCAGGCCTCTTCTGCCTCTGGAAAGTTGAGTATTATCTTTACTATGTATAGGCTAAATGTAAGCTCTTGTCATTTTGAATTAAATCAAAAGTGATATTAACGTAAACAAGAGCTGCTGCCTACTGGAGGCATCCTGGATGCTATCGCTTGCTATTTATGGGTCATTTAGTTAGCTAGAGTGACGTTCCTGGTTTGTTATGCTTTAATAATCTAGCTATTTAGCTCCTCTAGGAATGCTTATATAATGCCGTTAGTTTTTAGTTCGGTGATTTAGGTAACCGATCTTGCCCTTCGCGAGGCTTAGTAGCCTAAGCGTCTGGCCCTAGTACTTTCATGCATGATATAAGTTTTTCCGAGTGTTATCTTATTGAAGCTATAGGCAAATATTTTATACATGTAAGATATTGTTGAATGTTCTTTCCAAGATTGTATACGAGAGAGTTTCGGTGAATTAGGTAATCGATTCTCATCTTACCTAGTCTAGTATTCTAGGTACAGTAGTATACTTTCGCACATCCCCGATTGTTCTTTTTTCCTCCAGAGGCTAAGTTCAATCCCTCTCTCCCTCTGAGTAAGCCTTAGGCTTAATCCTAGCGGTTCTATCTGTATAATAATTCAGGTATAACTATACTAGGATATGTCTGTCCTGACCTGATAACCAGAGTGACTGGTTTTTTGGGTTAGGGCAGAACATCAGAGTTTCTAGTCTGTGGTCTGCTTCTTCCTAGCATAGAGAATGAGTCTCCTTTGCTAGGTTAGGGGCGGATACAGGAAGCTTTGCTTCCCTAGTCCACGTCTGAAGGATTCTGTACGAGATGATTCCTTCCTCTAGTGGCCTAGCAGACCTTTGCCTGCCGGCAGTGGAAACACATCCCGAATCTGCTGGCCACTACGATTAGCGGCCGGCAGCCGGGTATTAGTATTTTCATCTGTCGACCGGCAATGATTGCCGGCGGCCGGCACACATTTGCGAACCAGTGGGCTGCCGCCTTTTAGTTAAAGGTAGTATATCTTTGAACTATACAGGGGTAGATGCCAGCCGGCACGTGTCGGCACACGTCGGCACGTATTTACCGGCGCGTGATGGCCGGCACAACAACATGCGATGTACAGTAGTTACTATATTTGTAGTGTAGTACACACTGCATTAGCAAAACTACAGTACAGAGTTTGTGATAACACTAAAGTTCTTCAACATACTTAATGTTATCTTGTACAGCCTTTTGTTGAGACCGTACTATATATAGAAAGTGAGTTCTTTCTGTATTCTTTCTATCCCGTATATTAAAACTTTATTTCAAGGTGTGAACTACACCTTAAATTTCCGTTTAGGAAATTACATAAGGTATTCTAAAATAGAATTAACCTTAGTTTTAATATCTTGGGAGGTTACAGCAATTGACTGGACAGGAAATACAAGTATGTGTCTTTCCTTCTTTCTTATATAGCTTTTCTATATAAGCTACATGTTTCAATATATGTGAAAAGCCTTCACTTGATACTCATGGATTTTTCTTCTCTTTACAGGAGGACCATCCGAAGTGCGGGAGTGTGTTCTGTAATGTCCGCAGTAAGAACTTCTGTGGACATCAACTTTGCAGGAGGCACGCAGCATGCGCAGCCTCCAGAGGTGATCTCCTCTATTGGGACCCCCAGGTTTGTACAGTATGTTCTAACCTGATTACCGAGGCTTTTGACGACCGTAAGTCGACAGAGTCAAGGGATGCTGCCAGGGAAAAGTTACGAACCTGGTTGAGGGGTTTTCAGAAAAACACCTCAGGCCCCTACCTTCCAAATGAGAAGATGAGGGCCTAACTTTTCCCTAAAGCATCGGCTGATGCAATCATCCCCCAGCCTAAAGTGGAGATACCAACTGCCCAGAATCCGGAAGATTCTGAAGTCTCGGCCGCCCTTCAAGACATCCAATTGGACGATAAGATGTCGGAGGTGTCGGATTCTACTGAGAAGGACCTTCTAGGAGAAGGTCAGGAGAAGGAGCTGCTCCAGGCTCCTCAAGTAGAAGAAGAAGAAATCGACAAGGTGTCGGTTACATCGGTTCCGGACCCAGAACCTGTTCCCTCTACATCGTCTGCTTTCCCTGATGAACTGGGAAGGACTCTTTCTTCCATTGTTGAGATGATCCAACAAATTCAAAGGAAGAATGATGAGAAGCAAGCTGCAATGAAACTGGAGATACGCAGACTTGCAGCATCACGTGGGCCCCAGAAGCGGCTCAGCGAGAAGGATCTTCCTTTGTGCTCGGATACCAATCCTTGGAGGTATGCCGAACACATGCCAATGAAAACCGTGAAGATCGTGATTTCAGAAAAGTAGAGAGCAATTCCCCTGGAAGAGGTGGAATTTTGGCCCAACAAAGATTCTTATCCGGATTGCTATGTCCGTCTTAGGAAGGAGCCAGCCTCAAAGGAGGAGACAGAGCCGAAGGAGGTCATAGTTTTTTACCATAGTAAAGCTCAGGCGTTACTAGGGAGCTCGTTGAAAGAGAGGGGCTTCACTAACTCAAAGGTGCCCGCCTTGAGTAAGAAGCTTCCCTCCTTTGTGGCCTCTTCTACCAGAGCCTTTCCCTTCATGGAAAAGAGATATAAGGCAGCCTTAAAGGCGGTGGAGGCAGGGAAACCATGCCCCTCCTTGGAGGAGTGCAAGCCGTTATCTCTGACCTTGCCCTTGGACCAAGAAGACTGGAAGGACGTACACCTTACCTTCTCAGTCGGGAAGCTGGAAGCTTATATCGCTGAACGTCAGTTTGGTGAGGAACTTCCAAAACTGTCGGAGGTTCTCTTGCGTAGGGAGCAAGAGACAAAGGAAAGACTTGCGGCATCGATGTCGTTGCAAACGACATTAGAATCGATGGCAAGTGACCCCAAGAACCAGAACATGTTCATGGTAGTGGCCAAAACCCATCTGGCCACAGTTACGAAACATCTCTATAGCTTTATTAAAGCTAGGAGAGCCTGTAGAGAGTTCGTGTTTGCCTCGGGTGCGGTGAGGCACGAACCGAGGAAACTGATCTCCTCTCGTATCTGGGGTAAAGACCTCTTTCCCAATGAAGTGGTTAAAGAGGTAGTAGACAAGGCCGCCACAGAGAATAGGAACCTTCTCGAAAAGTGGGGCCTAGATCTTAAGAGAAAGTCTTCTCCGGATGAGGGTCCCCAACCCAAGAAGAAGACAAATTGGCCTAGGCCATCCTCTCGGCCGGCTAAACCCTACCGACAGCAACAACAACAACAACTTCCTATGACCGCGGTGCCTCAGATAGTGGCACAACCTCCAACCACGTACCAGCTGGTACCTCAACAAGTGGCGACACAGTCGCCAGTTTTTAACCCAGCCTTCGAAAGGCAGACTTCTTCCTTTCGTTCGAAAGCTAGAGGAACAGCCAGAGGTTCTTCTAGACGCCCTTCAAGAGGAAGGGGATACAGGGGAGGATGCGGTCAAGGAGGCAAGGCCTCAGGTCCACAACAGCAGAAGTGAGATACTTCCAGTAGGAGGGAGACTACAGCTATTTAGGGATCGCTGGCCCTTCGATCCCTGGGCCCACAGCCTACTAAAGAATGGACTAGGTTGGAGTTGGAGCAGTCCTTCAATTAGGTCCATAAAATTCCAAGGAAGGCTGTTTGGTGTTTCAAAGAAGGACTCAGAAAAACTCAGAGTCATTCTAAACTTGTCGCCACTCAACAAGTTCATAGTGAACTACAAGTTCAGAATGCTCAAGCTTCAACACATGACCTTACTGCCCAAAAGGGCATATACTGTCTCTATAGACTTGTCTGACACTTATTGGCACATTCCAATTAATCGTCACCTCTCCTCCTACCTAGGCTTCAAGTCACATAGAAAACTTTATGCCTTCAGAGCCATGCCTTTTGGGCTAAACATAGCCCCAAGGATTTTCACAAAGCTCGCGAACGCAGCCGTCCATCAATTACGCCTAAAGGGGGTCCAAGTAGTAGCCTACTTGGACTACTGACTGGTGTGGGCAGCATCCAGGACAGAATGCATGTAAGCTTCTAAGATAGTGATCCAGTTCCTGGAACATCTGGGATTCAAGATCAACATCAAAAAGTCTCGACTTTCTCCAGCTCAAAAATTTCAGTGGTTGGGAATCCACTGGAATTTAAAGTCACATCGACTTTCCATTCCTGGTAAGAAGAGGAAAGAAATAGCAGGATCTGTCAAGAGACTATTGAAATCCAAACGGATATCAAGACGCGAACAATAGAGAGTGCTGGGCTCTCTACAGTTTGCTTCGATAACAGATCCAGTGCTAAGAGCACAGCTAAAGGATGCAACAGGAGTCTGGAGAAAATACACATCAAACGCGCGAAGAGATCTAATAAGACCACTACCGACTCAACTGCGAACGCTTCTCAAGCCGTGGTCCAATGCCAAGCAATTGAAGAAATCAATACTTCTTCAACCTCCTCCCCCGTCAGTAACTATCCACACAGACGCTTCAAAGGAAGGCTGGGGAGGTCACTCTCATCAGATGAGAGTCCAAGGAGCTTGTTCCAATCTTTTCAAGTCCTTTCACATCAACTTTCTAGAAGCCATGGCAGTACTTTTGACACTAAAGAAAGTTTCTCCTCGCCACTCGACCCACATAAACAGCGAGGTGATAGTGAGATGTCTGAATCGACAAGGGTCGAGGTCACCTCAAATCAACCAAGTGATGTTGGCCATATTCCGTTTGGCGGAAAGGAAGAAATAGCACCTGTCAGCAGTTCACATTCAAGGGTTCCGCAATGTGACAGCGGACGCTCTATCCAGGTTTACACCTATAGAGTCAGAATGGTCTCTTGACGCAGGATCGTTCTCCTTCATCTCGAGTCAAGTCCCGGAGCTGCAGATAGACCTTTTTGCGACGAAAAACAACAAGAAAATAGATCGTTACGTGTCCCCATACGAGGATCCACTAGCGGAGGCAGTGGACGCTATGTCCCTGGACTGGAACAGATGGTCCAGTATTTATCTGTTCCTTCCGCACAACCTCCTTTTGAAGGTCCTCGATAAGCTGAGATCCTTCAAAGGGAAAGCAGCAATAGTGGCCCACAAGTGGCCAAATAGTGTGTGGTTCCCTCTGGCATTGGAACTACGACTAAAATTCGTACCGCTACCGGATCCATCCCTGTCTCAGCGAGTACAGAAGGCGAAGAAACCAAAAGAAATCTCGACAGATTCCTATTTATCATTCTTCATTCACCTTCATGAGCAAGGTTTAGCAGCCAACACAATTGTATTGTTCAAGTCTGCCTTGACAAGACAAATACCATATGCCTTACAGGTCGACCTTTCTAACGACGTTCTTAATGAACTACAAAGGCCCATGCTAGTCTTAGCCCTTCAGCGCGTCCAGAGACCCTTTGCATGGTCAGTAGATTCTTCATTGTGTATAAGTAATGAACAATGAGGAATGTGCTTAGAAGGTCTTGAATTTAAAGTCATATTTCTGCTTGTACTCGCTTTGGGGGCCAGAGTTAGTGAAGTAGTGCCTCTCTCTAGAGAGGAAGGCCATGTCCAGTTCTTGGAGGGAGAACTGAATCTATTTCCAGACCCAACGTTTCTTACCAAGAACAAGCTACCCACCAACAGGTGGGGTCCCAAGAGAATCTGCCCTCTGAAGGAAGATGCATCTCTATGTCCAGTGAAGTGCCTAAAGGTCTAACTTCATAGAACTTCAGACTTTATGGGAGGACAGCTGTTCAGAAGAGAAACCCTGGGTTCAAAGTTTTCTATAAGTAAGGGCAAAAATCACCCGTGTTATTCACAGAACGGATCCAGACAGTACACCAGTTAGTCATGATCCGTGGAAAGTTGCCTCTTCCATAAAATTTCTTTATTTATATGGACTTTGAACATCCTGGTTCGTACACCGGCTGTTAGTCATCCAAGGTGTTCTGTATGCACTATGCGAAGCAAGTGGAGCAACTTAAGAGGTCTGGGGTAGCAGCAAGTAGAATTCTTTAACCTTCTGTTTTAAGTCTGCAAGGAACAGTAGAATTAATTTGGGACTATTAATTAAGAGGGTGCGTGTGTAGTCACTGTATGTTACTACACACTGAGCGATGGGCCACGAAAGTGTCCTTACAAACAGCTCCATTGACGTCGGTGAACTATAGCATAATACGGACACTTGTGCCAAGCGTTTCTTACGCTAGTGTAAATAAACAGCATACAGAATATATCATTATTATCAATAATTCAATTGAAGTGGCAAATCTGTTTCCTGGTAGACGAAACAGTATTTTCTGTTGACTATTTTCTTTATGCTTAAACACCTTTATGAATTTTATAAAGGTTGATCTGATATGTACATTTATTAAATTCTAATAAACTAGTTCATAGTGAACCCTACGTCTAATTCACCCATACTCATTTTATTAGAAATGTACTGAGCATTAAAATTAAAATATGGATATTATTATCATGGTATGTCTTTTAAGATTGTTCCCTGATTCAAGCAAAAGTCCACTCACTTTAACCCTTCCTTAGGAAGGGTTGACGTGGTACCCTAATGGGATAGTGGCAGAGATGCAAAATTTGTTCCTATGCGGATACAACCATTATCCAATAGTCGATAAGAGTAGTCACATTGGGGAAGGTGTCACAAATTCATTCTGACATTGGTGACTCTTATACAAACTTTGCTTTTTGGGCTCAAGCCATGTCGTCCTGATGGAAGTTCCTAAAGGGTAGCTTCTTTGGGTATATATAACTACGGCGATATTCCCAGAGAATTTACCTTAAGGTACCCAGAATTCTAACTCCTGGAGCGAATATCCCTAATAAAAGAACCAGGGATATCGCGAAATATCAGAGGACGTATTCTTGACACGCCACATAGCAATCTGCACCCCGAACAGAGTTAACACTTCGAAGGGGTCAATTGACAAGAAAACGAAAACGAGAAAGAAAAGGAGAGCCGCTCGCAAGGTATCTCTCCTCTCCTGTTTCGTAAGCGTGCATTGTGCCGCTCACGGCGCCATCTGTATTCCTTTTTGCGTAGCTCAACAACTCGGTGTTTTTTCCCTGTGTTTCTTGCAATTCTTGGACTTTTTCAACTCATAATGCTTTCTCCAACTTCTTCTGCTTCTGATAAGTTGAGTATTATTTCTTTTATGTATAAATGTAAGCTCTTGGTAATTTTAAAAGTGATTTGATAGTGATATCGTTGTTACAAGAGCTGTTGCCTACCGGAGGCGTCCTGGACGCTGTCGCTCGCTAGGTATGAGTTATTTAGTTAGCCAGAGCGACGTTCCCGGCTGTTTGGCTTTAATAATTTTAGTTGTTTAGCGTTACATATAGATTTCTTTTTATGATGCTTTTAGTATTTTTGTTTTGGTGAAGGTTTTGCCGATTCTGGCCTACGCTAGACCTTGTAGCCTAGTCGTTTGGCCCTAGTACTTTCCTGCATGATATTCAGATTTCCGAGTGTTTTAAAATTTTATTGAAGCTTTAGGCAGTTTTATACATTTAAGATTATGTTGATTTTCTTCCAAGATAGTATACGAGTGAGTTTCAGTGATTTAGGTAATCGATTCTCTTTGCGCCTAGGCTAGTTGTCTATGGGGCCTTAGTATACTTTCTCACACTCCCCGGTTGCTTTCTTCTCTTCGGAGAAGGTGTGCAATCCCTTTCCCTCTGTTTAAGCCTTGGGCTTAACCCTAGTGGTTTATCTGAATTGTCTTTAGATACAACTATATTAGGGTGTTTCTGTTCCTTCCTGTTTCCAGTAAGTCTGGCTTCAGGGAGGGGGCAGGACATCAGAGTTCTTAGTCTGAGTCTGTTTATGTCTAGCTTGTGGTTGAGATTCCCTTGCTAGACTGACAACAGACATAGGAGGCTTAGCCTCCTTAGTTCACTTTCGAAGGTTTCTGTACGAGATGTTTCCTTCTGCTTGTGATCTAGCAGACTAGTCCAGTGTTGTTGTTCTCGGTGTGGAGGATAAGATCCTCTTTTCTGTGAATAACAACGCCTTCCTTGCTTTGGTTCCGTGGGAGTTGGCAAGTATTGCTGGCCTCCCTCTTCGGATCTCCCCTAGGCTAAGATGAGTTTTCTTGACTGCGGGTGATTCATTACTAGAGCAAGGTTGGCAGGACCCTCTTCTCCCTCCCCCCCTCTTTCCTTTGTAATGGCCTAGCCATTGCATTCCTGTCCGTCATTCTACATCTGTACCTAGCATAGGTTAGGATGTGGGGTTGACTCAGTCCCTTGCCGGCCGGCAGTGCGTGCCGGCCGGCAAGGGTCTTCTGCTTTGAGTGCTGCCCGGACCTCCCTTGGTCTCTTATCCATGTTTGTCTGTAGAGCCAGATGGCATTGGTCAGGAAGCCTGAAGTTATATTCTCCCCTTCCTTATGTGCACTCTTTCGGGTTGCCGGGTTATGAGGTAGTAGTCTCTTATCCCGGCATCTATTCTGTTTTTCTTCTAGTGTTGTACCCTAGCCCGGCTGCCGGCCTGAGTGGCCGGCAGCCGGGCAGTCGGAGTTCTCTGGTTCTTTTGCTGCCGGCCAGCATTGGTTGTATACCTTTGCCGGCCGGCTATATATCACACCATTGTCTGCTGGCCGCTACGATTAGTGGCCGGCAGCCAGGTGTGGTTGTTGTTTAGCTGCCGGCCGGCACATGCATTCGAACCAGCGTTCTTCCGCCTTATAGTTTATAAGTAGTATACTTTGGAACTAGTTAAGGTGTGTGCCGGCCGGCACATTACCTTCTATACTGTAGCCAGTATTTTTCAGTATAGTATATACTGTAGGGAGAAAACTATAGTATAGTATTTGTTACAACACTAAGTTTTTCTAACACTTTTGTGTTATCTTGCACAGCCCTTTGGTGTAACCTTACAGAAAAAGAAAGTGAGTTCTTTCTTGTCTACTATCCAGCATTTTAAAATCACCTTTTTGGGTGTGAGCTACACCGGTTTCCTCTGGAAATTATTCATTGGTTGCTTTAGTATAGATTAACAATACAATTTTATTATCTGGAAGGTTGCAGCAATTGACTGTGCGGGAAATACAAGTGTGTGTCTTTCCTTTCTGGTTTAGTTATGCTAAGCTATGTATATCCAGTGATACGTAGTTCACTTGATACTCATGGAATTTTCTTCTCTTTACAGGAGGACCATCCGAAGTGTGGAAGCGTTTTATGCAACGTCCGCAGCAAGAACTTCTGCGGACATGATTTGTGTAGGAGGCACGCAGCATGCGCAGTCTTCAAAGGTGATCTCCGGTATTGGGACCCGCAGGTATGTACCGTGTGCACAAACCTGATTACTGAGGCTTTTGATTCCCCTAAGACGGCGGAGTCAAGGGACGCAGCAAGGGAGAAGCTTCGTACCTGGGTAAGGGGCTTTCAGAAGAACAATTCTGGGCCCTATCTTCCAAGTGAGAAGATGAGGGCTTACCTTTTCCCCAGGGCGTCAGCTGAGGCAGTGATTCCCCAGCCTCAAGTGGAGATACCAGTGGTTCAGATCCCTGTGGATGCTGAAGTCGCGGACGCCCTGCAGGACATCCAATTGGACGATAGGATGTCGGAGGTGTCCGAGCGTCTGGAAGATGACCTTCTGGCAGAAGACCAGGATGAAGAGCAGGCTCCAGACAATGAAGAGGAAGAGGTCGACGAGGTGTCGGCTACTCCGGTTCAGGCCCCTGAACCTATTCCCTCAACATCGTCCTCTCTCCCAGAAGAGCTGGGAAAGACCCTTTCCTCCATCGTTGGAATGATCCAACAGATGCAGAGGGAGAATAATGAGAAGGCGGCTGCAATGGAACTGGAAATGCGGAGACTTGCAGCATCACGTGGGCCCCAGAAGAAGCTCAGCGTGAAAGACCTTCCCTTGTGCTCAGATGCTAACCCTTGGAAGTATGCTGAGCACATGCCTATGACGACGGGAAAAATCGTCATTTCGGAGAAGTTGGGCTCAGTCCCCCTTGAAGAGGTAGAATTCTGGCCCAGCAAGGAGTCGTATCCGGACTGTTATGTCCATCTAAGGAAGGAACCAGCCTCAAAGGAAGAAACAGAGCCGAAGGAGGTCATAGTTTTGGACCACGCTAAGGCTCAATCTTTACTGTCAAGCTCGATGAAAGAGAGGGGCTTCACAAACTCAAAGGTACCTGCTTTGAGTAAGAAGCACCCTTTCTTTGTGTCCTCTCCTTCTAGAGCCTTCCCCTTTATGCAGAAAGGGTTTACGGCTGTGCTGAAAGCAGTCGAGGCAGGTAAGCCATGCCCCTCCTTGGAGGAGTGTAAACCTTTGTCTTTGGCCCTACCCATGGACCACAAGGACTGGAAGGACGTCCATCTTACCTTCTCAGTCGGGAAGTTGGAGGCTGATATTGCCGGACGTCAGTTCGGTGAGAACCTCTCCAAGCTGTCTGACTTTCTTTTGCAAAGGGAGCTTGAGACAAAAGAAAGACTGGCTGCCTCAATGTCTCATCAAACGACTCTGGAGACAATGGCAAGTGACCCCAAGGTCCATGAGATGTTCATGGTAGTGGCTAAGACACACCTAGTCACAGTGACGAAGGACCTTTACAGCTTCGTCAAAGCTAGGAGGGCTTGTAGGGAGTTCGTGTTCGCCTCGGCTGCGGTGAGGCACGAGCCAAGGAAGCTAATCTCCTCCAACATTTGGGGCAAAGACCTCTTCCCTAGTGAAGCGGTCAAGGAGGTTATAGATAAGGCCGCCACGGAGAATTGAAACCTTCTCCAGAAGTGGGGCCTATCTCTCAAGAGAAAGTCTTCCCCAGATGAGGGTCCCAAACCAAAGAGGAAGACTAAGAAGACTAGGCTACCCTCTCGGCCAGCCAAGCCATTCAGACAGCAGCAGCAACAGCAATTTCCTATGCCTACAGTGCCCCAGATGGTGGCACAAACCCCGACCACGTACCAGTGGGTACCCCAAGCCGTGTCAACACAGTCTCCGGCATTTAACCCAGCGTTCGAAGGGCAGTCTACTACCTTTCGAGCGAAGCCTAGAGGAGCAGCCAGAGGCTCGTCTAGACGCCCCTCAAGGGGGAGGGGATTCAGAGGTGGTCGCGGTCAAGGAGGCAAGACCTCAGGGCAACAGCAGCCAAAGTAAGATGATACCGGTAGGAGGGAGACTTCAGAATTTTCGGGATCGGTGGACCTTCGATCCCTGGGCCCACAGCCTACTCAAGAATGGACTGGGTTGGAGCTGGTACAGCACTCCACCCCCGTGCCCTCGATTTTTCCAACACTCCACCCCCGTTCTGGAGGAGTACATTCAAGAACTGTTGGAGAAAAGAGTAATCCGAAGGGTAAAGTCCATCAAATTCCAAGGGAGGCTGTTTTGTGTTCCCAAGAAGGACTCAGAAAAACTGAGAGTCATTCTGGACTTGTCGCCACTCAACAAGTTCATAGTGAACTGCAAGTTCAAGATGCTAACACTGCAACACATAAGGACCTTACTGCCCAAGAGGGCATTTATCGTCTCCATAGATTTGTCAGACGCCTATTGGCACGTTCCAATAAATCGCCAACTCTCCCCTTACCTAGGGTTCAAGCTACATCGAAGACTCTACGCCTTCAGAGCCATGCCATTCGGGCTAAACATAGCCCCAAGGATCTTCACGAAGCTTGCGAGCGTAGCTCTCAAACAATTACGCCTAAAGGGAATCCAGGTGGTAGCCTACCTGGACGACTGGCTGGTGTGGGCAGCATCCAAGACAGAATGTTTGCAAGCTTCTCTACAGGTGATCCAGTTCCTAGAGTATCTAGGCTTCAAGATCAACAGAAAAAAGTCTCGACTTTCTCCATCTCAAAAGTTCCAGTGGTTGGGAATCCACTGGGACCTAGTGTCACACCAACTCTCCATCCCGGCGAAGAAGAGGAAGGAGATAGCTGGTTCTGTCAAGAGACTTCTGGATTCCGAAAGGATATCAAGACACGAACAGGATAGAGTGTTGGGTTCTCTCCAGTTTGCTTCAGTAACAGACCCGGTGCTAAGAGCACAGCTAAAGGATGCAACCGGAGTTTGGAGAAGTTATGCATCAAACGCGCGAAGAGATCTGATAAGACCAGTTCCGCTTCGTCTACGTACGCTTCTCAGGCCTTGGTCCCAAGTCAGGCAACTAAAGAAGTCGGTACTTCTTCAGCCACCTCCCCCCTTGTTAACTATTCACACAGACGCCTCGAAGGAGGGGTGGGGAGGTCATTCTCATCGGAAGAAGGCCCAAGGGACTTGGTCCAATCTATTCAAGACATTTCACATAAACTTTCTGGAAGCTATGGCAGTACTCCTTACCTTGAAGAAAGTCTCCCCTCGTCGCTCGATCCACATAAGGTTGGTGCTGGACAGCGAGGTGATTGTGAGATGTTTGAATCGACAAGGATCGAGGTCACCACCACTCAACCAGGTGATGTTGGCCATCTTTCGACTGGCGGAAAAGAAGAAGTGGTACCTGTCGGCAGTTCACCTTCAAGGAGTCCGCAATGTGACAGCGGACGCTCTATCCAGGTTCACACCGATAGAGTCGGAATGGTCCCTAGACGCAGGATCATTCTCCTTCATTTTGAGTCAAGTCCCAGAACTGCAGATAGACCTCTTTGCGACGAAAGACAATAAGAAGTTACCCCTTTACGTGTCCCCGTACGAGAATCCCTTGGCGGAAGCAGTGGACGCGATGTCTCTCGACTGGAACAGATGGTCCAGGATTTACTTGTTCCCTCCTCACAACCTTCTGTTGAGGGTCCTCAACAAACTGAGATCTTTCAAGGGAGTAGCGGCAATAGTGGCTCACAAGTGGCCGAACAGCGTGTGGTTCCCTCTGGCATTGGAACTACGGCTGAAGTGTCTACCATTACCAGATCC
The DNA here is from genome assembly GCF_036898095.1 of Palaemon carinicauda. Taxonomy (NCBI): domain Eukaryota; kingdom Metazoa; phylum Arthropoda; class Malacostraca; order Decapoda; family Palaemonidae; genus Palaemon; species Palaemon carinicauda. Next base: position 45,839,805 of record NC_090745.1, on the reverse strand, counting down.
AGTTCTGACCCAGCGAGTTCAGAAGTCGACTGTCTGCGCTTCATCACAGAAAACCCTGAACCTGCAGCTCATGATTTTCTCTCCCTAGCGGTGAGAAAACGTTTCGGGATTTCGAAAGACAGTATAGACTTCCTAGAGGAATATAAGTGCAAATATACTAGAAGGCAATATGAGTCATCTTGGAGGAAATGGGTGGCCTTTGTCAAGGCAAAGAATCCGCAAAAGATCTCGACGGACTTCTGCTTATCTTTCTTCATCCACCTCCATGGTCAAGGGTTGGCAGCCAACACAATATCAACGTGTAAATCTGCTTTGACAAGACCCATTTTATATGCCTTGCTAACGATATTTTTAATAAAATTCCGAAAGCCTGTGCTAGGCTCAGACCATCAGCACCTCCAAAGTCCATTTCATGGTCTTTAGATAAATGAGGAGTGTGCTTTAAAGGATTTGACCCAAAAAGTTATTTTCCTATTTGCACTCGCGTCGGGGGCCAGGGTTAGTGAAATTGTAGCCCTCTCGAGAGAGGAGGGTCGTGTTCAGTTCTTGGATGGGGGAGATCTGAACCTGTTTCCGGATCCTACGTTTCTCGCCAAGAACGAGTTACCCACCAACAGGTGGGGTCCCTGGAGAATCTGCCCTCTGAAAGAAGATGCATCTCTATGTCCAGTGGAATGCCTAAAGGTCTATCTTCATAGAACTTCAGACTTCAAGGGTGGTCAACTATTCAGGGGAGAAACATCAGGCTCAAATTTATCACTGAAACAACTTAGGGCGAAAATCACTTATTTTATTCGCAGAGCGAATCCAGACAGTACACCTGCAGGTCACGATCCGAGGAAAGTTGCCTCATCCTTAAATTTCTTTAATTGTATGGATTTTGAACATCTTCGTTCATACACTGGCTGGAAGTCTTCCAGAGTGTTCTTTCGTCACTATGCGAAGCAAGTGGAGCAACTAAAGAGGTCTGTGGTAGCAGTGGGTTGTGTCGTTAACCCTGCTGTTTGACTCTGCGAGGAACAGTGGATTTAATTGGGACGATTAATTCCGAGGTGAGTGTGTAGTTACGAACTGTTCTACAAACTAAGTGTGAGGGCACTGGGTTGCCCACATTGACTGTTCCACTTTCAAAGGTGAACCTAGCATAAGTGCAGACATGTGTGCCGAGCGTTTCCAACGCTAATGTAACTGATTAGTAATACAGACTTTTATAATTTTGATACCTCGGTATGTTAAAAGTGGCGCTAATGTTTTTCTTTCAGAAAAACAAGTTTCTGTTTACTATCATGTTTATGCTTATTTGTTGGTTATCCTCCTCTTATATTTATATAATGGTTGTTTAACCTGTTTTATTTATTGTTTGTCAATAAACTAGTTCTTGGGAACCTTGCGTCTCCTTCACCTGTGTCAATTTATTTGATATAATTTTGCATTACGTTTTATGTATATTTATCTGGGATGATTCTAATAGATTTTTCCTTTATGCAAGCATTCTTTGCATTGGTTTATGCTTTCCCTTGGCGGGAGGACTCCATGCCCTGAGGGGACTGTGGCGGATGTGCAAGTTTTCCGCCTACTCGGGTATAAACCTTTGTCCAATCCGGTATTGAATGGAGAACTGGTCGATATTTCATATTGACTCAGTGGTTCTTTACAAACTATGCTTTACATGATATAGGGTGAGACCACTATATTGGCTTGTCTGTTATTCATACATAGGTATATGTACTCTACGAGACTTTTCCAGAGTCTAGTAGGACTCTTCCCTGTAGGGGGCAGGAAGCACTAACATGGTCTATGGTTAGTTGAAAGGATGTATGACGGTAACATCTTAGGTCTCTAGGTCTAGTTGGCCGGGAAATACCTTTGGGGAGTACGGCACGTTTTGAGAATCCACAGATACAGTAATGCTCTGGTATACTTCCATCAGGACGACATGGCATGAGCCCAAAAAACGGACGCGAAAAATCTATTTTTGAGTGAGATGGCCATGTCGTCCTGATGGACCTGCCCTTCCCTTTCCTTTAAAGGGCTGTGGGTCCCCTCCCTACATACAGTATCTGTAACACCTCGTGTATCGCTACAAGGAATACAGATGGCGCCGTGAGCGGCGCAAAGCACGCTTACGAAACGGGAGAGGAGAGATACCTTGCGAGCGGCTCTCCTTTTCTTTCTCGTTTTCGTTTTCTTGCCAATTGACCCTTCGAAGTGTTAACTCTGTTCGGGGTGCAGATTGCTATGTGGCGTGTCAAGAATACGTCCTCTGATATTTCGCGATATCCCTGGTTCTTTTGTTAGGGATATTCACTCCAGGAGTTAGAATTCTGGGTACCTTAAGGTAAATTCTCTGGGAATATCGCCGTAGTTATATATACCCAAGGAAGCTACCCTTTAGGAACTTCCATCAGGACGACATGGCCATCTCACCCAAAAAATAGATTTTTCGCTTCGCTCAAAATCCGTTTTATAATGTATAGGGGAGACCACTATACAAGCTTGTCATTTTGTCATCCATAAGTTATTATGTACTCCTCGAGACTTTTTCCAGAGTCTATTACGACTCTTCCCTGTAGGGGGCAGGAAGCACTAACATAGTTCATGCTTAGATGAAATGATGTATGACGGTAACATCATAGGTCTCTAGGTCTAGACGGACCAGGAAAATACTTTCTTGAGAGTACGGCACCGATTGACAATCCACAGATACAGTAATGCTCTGGTAAACTTCTATCAGGACGACATGGCCTGAGCCCAAAAAACGGATTTTGAGCGAAGCGAAACATCTATTTTTGGATGAGGTAGCCATGTCGTCCTGATGGACCCGCCCTTCCTTTTATTGTAAAAGGGCTTATTGACCCCTCCCTATAATACAATATCTGTAGCACCTCGTATATAGCTACAAGGAATAAAGAGGGCGCTACCGCCTTCATCAGATACACACTGGAAACGGAATAGGAGAGATGCCTTATGAGCGGCTCTCTTTTCATTCTCGTTTCAGATTTTTGTCACTGTAACCCCTCGAAGCGTTAATACTGTTCGGGGTGAAGATAGCTATGTGACGTGTCAAGAATACGTCCTCTGATATTATGCGATATCCCTGTGAGATTATTTAGGGATATTCGCTCCAGGAGTTAGAATTCTGGATACCTTAATGTAAAATTCTCTGGGAATATCACTGTAGTCAAATATACCTAGGAAGCTACCTATTAGGAGCTTCCATCAGGATGACATGGCTACCTCACCCAAAAATAGATTTTATATATATATATATATATATATATATATATATATATATATATATATATATATATATATATATATATATATATATAAACATATATATATATATATATATATATATATATATATATATATATATATATATATATATATATATATATATATATATATATATATATATATATATATATACCTATATATATATATATATATATATATATACATATATATATATATATATATATATATATATATATATATATATATATATATATATATATATATATACATCATAAAATATGTAGCTTTATATTTAATTTAAAATGAAATATATTCATGTATTTGCTGAAAAATGGGAAGTCTTATCTTGAATAGTTTTTGATCTTAGATGAGTTAAGTAAAATGTACGAAAAATAAGCCCGGTCTTGAATGCCAAATCTTTTGGTGATGGGTTAGTGCTCTAAGGGTTAAAGGTCTGGAATCGTATGAGCTATTTTGATAAATTCTCCTCCAATTTCAATCACTTGGTAACAGCCATCATAATAGAAGTTTAATAGGAAAATATTATCTTTTATGTACATTTCTCGTAAGAGATTTCACAGAATATGAATCATCTGACAAAAGCAAACATAATATCGCATTATTAGTCGGGCATCTAAGGGCGGTTTCCGTGCAAACGCCTTTTTCACGGCTAAATAAAATATGGTTTTCTACCTTCCTTTTGACATCTGAATCACATTTCAGATATTAACAGGACCGAGATTAAGGTCAAGAGGTAGATATTGAGCTTAATAAAGATATGGGTTAAATAGGAAGAGTATAGAAGTCAATAGTAGTTAGTGTATCTGGGGGGATGTCCTGTTGCTACAGTAAAGCCACTAAAAGCGGGTAATACTAGTTTATCTGTGCTACTTTCTTTACGGCATAAAACCCAGATGAGGAATACTTTCATTACTCTCTGATAAGCAACATTATTTTCAGAAGACTGGTCAATGGAAGATAATTCCTTAACAGGACCTATTTTCTTTTAAATAAGAAAGTTCAGTAGAGATATAGGTTTACCTATATTGTACTGAGTACTTTTTTCCTTATTTTGTTCTAGGCATGGAAGGTAGATTAGTATGGGAGGAAGATTGAATATCTACAGGATCCACTGTTTCCTGAAGCATGATGCCAATAGTTGCATTGAAGGATGACCTTTCCTAGATCCCAATAAGCTAATTGAAATTGTCCAATTTTGAATGAAAAAAGGATATTTACAGATATCACTTTACAAGATGGGAGTAGTGATGATGTCTGTTAAAAAGTTTAAAGTTCATTCATGAATGGCAGAGGCAAGGGACAGTGACATTGCCCTAGCAAGCAGGACAATGCCCTAGAGATTGACCGTACATTATACGGTCAGCGCCCAAGCCTCCTCTCCACCCAACCTAGGTCAAGGAAGGGCCAGGCAATGGCTACTGATGACTCAGAATATAAACCTATAAGTTCCACCAAACCCCCCAACCTTAGCTCACAATGACGGTAAAGTTGCAGACACTAATGGCACTAACGAGTCTGAGTGGGACTTGAATTCTCGACAGCCAAACATCAGGCAGAGACGTTACCAATCAGGCCACAACAACCCTAGACTTCTGCAACGGCTGCTCCCAAAATCATTGTCAAAGAATAGATCTCACTGTTACCTAATCCGTTCAGCAAAGTGAGTAGCATCTTACTGCGATAAAGATGTCTTAATGTTATACATGATCAGATATACTTTGAAAGTTTCTACTTTCTATTTGAAACTTTTCGGCAGAGATTTTAGGCTATGGAATAGATGACCATTTCTGCATGATATGAGGGGCTTATGGAACATCATATATCACAAAGCTAAGTGATTTAAAGAGAGGAGGATATAACTTCATAATCTTTGTAAATCACTTACATGTAGAGGCCAAGGGAGTTATTTGCTTTCATGAATTACTCAAAGGATAACACCTTGAAGAAGCACTGCAACACCTTTGATAGCACCCTTTGGTGCAATTTTGTAAGCTCCACCAACAGAGAAGCTGGAACTATACACAAAGTAGAAAGGCTGTATGTTGTCTTCTTGTTGGATTCTGGCAATGCAGTTGTGGTCCAAGAACAGGATGGATTTCAAGTTTATGCTTCAGTTTTTCAGCATGATAATTTGGATTTGCATATAGAATCTCATCTAACATAGAAATATAACGTAGACAAAGTGCAGACAATTGAACAACTTTACCCCAATCACGATATTATCTTGGATGTACTTTACAACAGTTTTTAAACTCTTTATGTGAAGCCTCTAAATCTTATTGTTTTACACTAATTTCAATATTGCTACTTTTCCAGTACTTTGGATCAGATGCATATTTCTTTCTGTACATAGGATAATACCAGATTTCACATGCAAACAATAACTTGTTTGCATGTGAAACAGAGATGTACATCATGTTTATTTTCTTCTGCTATCTGTTGAATTGACTGCCACCCCTCTCGCCCAAAGAAAGCCGTGCCCTCCTCAGTAGAAATACCAGCCATTTAAGTCATTCTAGAGGCAGACTCCATAGGTTCTGTCACACGATAATCTCAAACGTCATGTAGATGGGCTAACCTCTCACATGCATTACTATCATTTGAAAGGCTGTAAATGGTCCAAGTTATGTTTTCGGAGTATGAATGATATACAATTTTTCTTTTGAATATTAATTTCTTTTAATTAGATTAGTTCTTCTTGAAAAGAACTTGCAGCATCAACCAGAAAAGGAAAATTACATGGTTACATACTTGAAACAATTATGACTTATCTCATATCTAAAATCATTGGAACTGACAGATAATATGAATGTGCAAAACAAAACTAGAGCAATAGAATTTTTTTACAATTCTTTAATTAATTTTGAGGTATTATGATAGAATAGAGGCTATCTTCAAAGATTTTTTACATAATTTTGCATCAAAATCCAATTTTTAAAAATTCTTAGCTCTCGTGGCGATCTTTGATATGAAGCTCAATATCTACCACTTGGTATTAATTTCGTTCCTGTTAACATCTGAAATGTGATTCAGGATGTGAAAAGGATGCAAGAAACCATATTTCATTTAGTCGTGGAGTGGGGGAGGGTTGCACGGAAACCCCCTTAGATGCCCCTCTATATGGTCTATTAACTATTTTAGTTTCCTTTATATTTCAGTTAAATCAGGCATGCCGTTCTCTTTTATTTTTATAAATGAGGCAGATTATATAAAATTATATTAATCTGGGGATAACAGTCATCTATAAAAGGCTACGAAAATTTCACCATCATCATCTCCTACGCCTATTTATGCAAAGGGCCCCCGGTTAGATTTCACCAGTCGTCTCTATCTTGAGCTTTTAATTCAATACTTCTCATTTATCATCTCCTACTTCGCGCTCCATAGTCCTCAGCCATGTAGGCCTGGGTCTTCCAACTCTCCTAGTGCCTTGTGGAGCCCGGCAGAACATTTGGTGTACTAATCTCTCTTGGGAAGTGCAAAGAGCATGCCCAAATCATGTCCATCTACTCCTCATTATGATCTCATCCACATATGGTACTCATGAAATCTCTCTTATAGTTTCATTTCTAATCCTGTCTTGCCATTTAACTCCCAATATCCTCCTGTGGGCTTTGTTCTCAAATCTACTAAATCTATTGGGGATTATTTGGTTGTCATACCATGACTAATGTCCATAGAGTAACACTGATCTCACTAAACTGACATATAGTCTAATTTTATATGTAATTTCAGGTGATTTGATTTCCAAATTTTACTTAACCTTGCCATTGTCTGATTTTTTTTTTCAATCTTTCACTAAACTGTA
>NC_090745.1:45820215-45825215 GCF_036898095.1 Palaemon carinicauda | reverse complement strand
ACAAAGAATCTTTCTACAGGGCTAGCATGTGAAAATTATAATGAAAATACTGACACCTGGAGAAGGTTCTAACCAAGATATGCAAAGGTTATGCTACCAGAATGTACCACCATCAACACTGATACAAGAAAATTAAACATCATTTCATATCAAGGATGAACTAAATATGTCTTTGACAAATTCATCTGTTAAATAGAACAGGAAAATCAGATGAATGAAAATTATGAAAGTTTTGATAACTATCTAATTTTATAGTGAAATTTTACGTTGATACAGCATTCAAAAGTTGTCGTCATCATCATCATCATCAATCATCATCATCATCATTTTCATTGTTGTCACTCGATATCGAGTATTACTGTTTCAAAGCTTAGCCTATCTTTCCATATCTGAAAAAAACCTTTACCAGCCTGCACCAAAACAGTGAATCAGGAAATCCTAATCCTAACATCCTTTTAAATGATGAAACCCTTGATAATATCCATGATTTTTTTTTTTTTTTATCTTAGCAGTAGTTGTAAATATTGATCAGAGATTCATGCTTTTAAGTGTTCAAAATTACTAATATTTACATTGATTTTGGTCATATGGTTTCTAGAAAATACACATAATTTGGAAAATGTTCTCTTTTTAACTTTTTTAAACTAAATATTTGAATTTCCTATAATTTTTCATTTATCATAGGGTTTTAGTATCAATGTAATGATTATAGAATAAACGGAAAATCTTATAAACTTTATAAGAAATTGAAAAAACGCAGAAATCTGATAAAACGCAATGGTATAGGCTTGCAAGCCCTCAACTATCGTTTTCAGCATACTTTTTGACTTAATGTAACATGTCAAAAGCTTTCCAAGGAAAAATTGGAAACAAAGGGAATTATCTCTTAGGCCATAATGCAGTTTGGTAAAATCCTAAACATATTTCAATCTGAAATAATTAATATTTTCATTGCTATCAATAGGCCTCGGTATGCTCTCGCGTTCTCCCTTTAAACATATTTGTTGAAGACGTCAATCTTACAAATCTGACAAATATTCAGGTTTGACAGAATTTTGCAATATAATGTATGTCATTCTGATATTTTCATCTTGAGGAATGTAAATTGAATGTTTTTTTTGTTTTGCAACTGTATATATACAATTGAAGTATCCCAAAACATACTTCGAAAAAAAGTAAATAAGCTTTTGTATAGGGATTATTAGATTCCTTCATAATCAGCTTTACTGAAACAACCTTATCTCCAATCTGACCTTGAAAAACACAAAAGTTTAACACTTCCCACGAACTTAATTGCATTGTTGCTTGAAAATAATCTTGTCTGCAAGTATAAGCATTTTGAATCTTTTCAGCAGTAAGAAGATCTTGTTGTAGTTCCGCTAATTTTACCAGACGTTTGGACTAAATCCTCAATGTTTTTAAACGAATTGACTGAAGTCTTACTTGCAGTAATACGAAGTGGATGACAAAAACATTAGACTGTAATAAAACTTGCCTGCTTCATACTGCAAGTTGGTCATAAAAGACTTTTTATTTTTACCAACTAACACACGTGTATTATGTGCAGCCATGGCTATAATGTTACCTAATGGAATAACTTTATTTTCAAAGCAGGACTTAATGACATTGCAGTTTCTAGCCTCAGGGGAAATGTCCTCTAAAAGTTGTCACAACTTGATCCCCCTTTTCATCAAAGTACCAAAATAAAACTTATAATTTTTAGTCTAGTAATATCATCTATAAGAATGGAAAACTTGTATTTTTCAAATTCTCAACCAGTTTCCCCTATTCACTTTTAGCAATGTCATTTCTGACATTGTATGTACATTTAGTTCAATGCAAATTGACATCCTTCATAATCTCTGAATCTGTTATACTATTGTCAAAGCTTCCACTAAATGATCAACAGTCATCAGAGAGAGAATTATATTCTACAAATACCCCATTTATGATTATATGTAATTCCCCCCAGATGCCGAAGCCCTGACAAGGATGGGGGCTTAGTGATTAGCAACTTGGCTCTGATGAATAGTGGGAACTGCTTTCCCACTGGACATTGGTGCACAACTGTTGATCCAACTAAATTAGTGAGCACACTCTTTCTTTTGGGTATTTTTTTTTTCTCTCCCATCTCTTCCTCTTGGACATGAACTTGTTGATGACTTTGGCTTGTTTAACTTTGGTTTGACTGCATCTTTGGATTTGGCACAGGTTGGAATGGATGGCATACCATCTCAACCTGTACAAATTTAGACGTCATCACCCTCTGGCAGACCCCATTGGGTGCAGACTTAGTCTGTTAAGAGTCGGGCTCCAGTGATCCAGTTTTAAGTCACCCATATTTGCGTGTAATGGGTGACACCAGGCATTGGAGTCGTCGGTGGGAGGGGCTAACTATCCCCACTGACCAGTGTACGCCTACCTAAAGAGAGGCAGCCCCTCCTAATAGAGGACTGGTCCCCGCAGAAGCGGCCACATGGGATAGGAGAACTGACATCCTCCGAATAAGAGATGGATAACCCGGCATACTTCTACTTTACTAACCAACCCCTCTGTTGACAACCTGGAAACTCTAAAGGACCATTCTATGGATGCTCAAAAACGAAGTAATTTATGTAACCGGGAAACTTCAAATCCTTCATGTCAACCAAATTCCAGTAGAAACTAATTACAATGTCCTGGATAAAACATTTCAGTGTTATGGTAATATCAAAGAAATTATAGTGAGAGTTGAAAATGACAAATGGGATTCATGGATATCATTTGACAATCATCATAAAGCATTTTAATGCAATCAATGACATTATGAATATTAAAATCAATTTTTCGAATATCATGGGTGCTCTTTTTGATGGAGTGCCTAAGGATCTAGATATATACAACCCTGTTGATTGGATTGACAGAGATATAGAGGTGGTTGTACCTTCCTAGTGAAAGCCAAAACCACCAAAGTGGCTATTGTTCAGTCAAAACGGAATAGATGAAATTATTTCAAAATATGCGAAATTCTTCAAAAGAAAGTAGGTACCATCGCACTGGGAGATATATCTCGTTTTGGGAAGAACAGTTTCCTCATAAGTGCTAAATGAGAAACACATTCTCTTATACTTTGCAATTTAATGACAGAGAATGGTGACATATAGTTGGATGTGAAACCCATCTAATTTTCAATTATATAAAGGGAGTAGTTTTCAATAGACACTTGTATGATTTAACAGAGGAGGTACTGTCCCTGTGACCTTTAACTGTATGGAAAGTGCATAAAGTCCCCGGAACATCAATGATTATCCTTACTTTCCAGGATTTTGATGTGCCTTTTCACATTTACATAGAATATGAATGGATTGAAATTCGAATTTTTAAGTAGAGGCCACTGCAATGTTTTAATTGCTCTGGATATGGGCATTTTTCTAAAGTTTGCACGAATGAAAAAATTACCATGGAGAATGTACATTAGAGCCAATTGTTTAAACTGCAATTTGAATCATGAATCTACTGATAGGAGCTGCAAGCAATATAAGTTAAAAGAGGCTGCCCTTAATAAATCCAGTATCGAACATATAAGTGTGGGGTATGCCAAGAGACTATTGAGTAAATCAACATTCAAAGGTATTGAAATTAGGAGGAAAATGAGACAGGAAACATCCAACCCACCTATTACTGCTAGTATTCCACAAAAACGAAATTCATCATCTTCTAATAAAATTCTGCATGATAGGGCAAGGAAATCATCTCCTAAGGATTTGATCACTTTTACTAAACCTTTGTCCCCAATTACAAAGTATAGTACTAACCTCTCTCAGGCTATATCTTTTTCTGATTTGATAGGGGATTTCACATAAAACAGAATTATCAGGTGTACCTATTGTGGGGAAAACACCAAATCCTGATAAATCACCACCTGTTAATAGGAAAACAGATACCTCCATCTCTCTCACCCCTATCCATTAAAAACACCAAAGGTATGACTTCAAATAGATATGATGTTCTGTCTGTTGATATTTCCAATCAACTAGAAAACTACTTGGATCAATCAAAAATTCAAGTCTAGATCCACCATCCCCTTAAGAATTAGGTATAAAGAACATTGGAAAGGCTAATGTAAAACCTAACTTATCAAAACTCACACTTTAGAAGCCTACAGAAAATATAGTTGAATCAAAAACTGTTAATGGGAAGACCTCATTCAAGATGTGTTCCAGAAAATAATACATAATTTTCTCCATTTTACAATGGGATTTTCAGGGTTCAAGGGCCAGATATGAAGAAGTTATTCTCCTCATTCATGAGTACTCCCCTATAGTTGTATGTCTACAGGATGTCTACAGGAGAGCAAGCTTGATGCTAACACTTCATATCCACAGTAGTATGTTAGCTAGAGGACACCATATGATCAATAAACAGGGAGCCATGGCGGAAGTCTTGCATACGTGTGCTAAGATCTTCCCTAAATATCTCTACCCATTTGTACCCCTGTGTAAGCAGTGGCTGTACCAATTGCTGTCAGGAGAAAATACACAATTTTCTCTCCTTATTTGCCTCCTAATGACAACATCTCGTATAATGATTTAGTAGAGGTGATTCAACAACTCCCTCAACCTTTTTTTCTTGTTGGGGGATTTTAATGGACCGATGTTTTAGCTAACACAATGGGTAACAATGTATCATTAATCATGTAAAATGAAGATGTAGGACTACTTAATAAAGGAGAGCCCGTGCACTTCCATGTTCAGACAGGTACCGTGTTGGCAGGCAAATTCACCCCAAATGTAACACCAGTGTTGAAGGTTAATGGGCAGTATATGGCCGGAGCAACCGGGCTTAGCAATGCCCCGGCTGATCATTTCTCAAATGTATAATGCAAGTGTGAAGCAGCTCCTGGTCACCAGTATAGGAGCGTTGAAGAAAAGAAATGTTTAAATTTTGCAATAGGAAGGGAAGATTCATACAATTCTCCTTATACTGAAATAAAATTTATAAATATATATATATATATATAT
>NC_090745.1:45782715-45815215 GCF_036898095.1 Palaemon carinicauda | reverse complement strand
TATATATATATATATATATATATATATATATATATATATATATACTGTATATATAAAGGATTTTGAGCGAAGCGAAAAATCTATTTTTGGGTGAGGTAGCCATGTCGTCCTGATGGAGGTTCCTATTAGGTAACTTTCTAGGGTATATTTGACTACAGTGATATTCCCAGAGAATTTTACCTTAAGGTATCCAGAATTCTCACTCCTGGAGCGAATATCCCTAAATAATCTCACAGGGATATCGCATAATATCAGAGGACGTTGTCACAACAATGGCAATTAAATAAATCATTAATATTCAAGAGGTGAGTTAGACAAAGTTTAATTTGTATTGAGCAATATATTTTCACAATAAATCCTACACAGGTCTGAGCACTTTTAATTAAGTCTATAAATTTTTATCTTTCAATGTTTTTTAAATAAAATACGTGCTCTTCATTTCATGGTAGCGATTTACAAAAAACAACTTGTGAGAATAACGGTCAGGGGAAGAAGACTTAACATTTACGTTAGTACAGTTTTCAAAGGCAGTATAAAAGTCCAATATAGTTTCTAAGTCTAAAAATGAGGGTTTTGGTTATGGCAAATGGGCAATAATTGATACAACTTATCCGTATGATATATTAGGCCCGACTGATGCATGTCCTGCGGGCATCGTAAGGCTTCACCGGCATTGTAAGGTGTGACCTCATGACATCAGAAGAGAATGACCAATCAGAGCCATAATTGTCACAGCAATCCAGATACAACCGGTAGGCCTACGCCCTCCTGATCGTTGTTCCCTCAAGTCCCGCCTTTCGGCTCCCCCACAAAATCTGCAAAATAAGGAGGGAGGCAGAAAAACATTCGTTGGCAGTTTGGCATGGAGACAACCCCTTTTCCAGTGGATGCTGATAAATCACACTCTCCCCAAGCGAGCCGGTGACCAGATTTCATTCACATGACCTCAAATAGAGATTCACAAACAGGGTGTACTTGACAACGTATTCTTGACATGTCACATAGCTATCTTTGCCCCGAATAGCGTTAACGCTGCCAGGGAGTATAGTTACAAGAATCTGAAACGAGAATGAAAAGAGAGCTGTTCATAAGGCATCTCTCCTATTCCGTTTCTAGTGTGTATCTGATGAAGGCGGTAGCGCCCTCTTTATTCCTTGTAGCGATATACGAGGTGTCACAGATACTGTATTATAGGGAGGGGTCATCAGGCCCTTTTACAATGAAATGAAGGGAGGGTCCATCAGGACGACATGGCTACCTCACCCAAAAATAGATTTTTCGCTTCGCTCAAAATCCGTTTTTTAGGCTCAGGCCATGTCGTCCTGATGGAAGTTTACCAGAGCATTACTGTATCTGTGAATTCTCAATCAGTGCCGTACTCTCAAGAATGTATGTATTTCACTGGTCCGTCTAGACCTAGAGACCTATGATGTTACCGTCATACATCCTTTCATTTAAGCATGAACTATGTTAGTGCTTCCTGCCCCTTACAGGGAAGAGTCGTACTAGACTCTGGAAAAAGTCTCGAGGAGTACATAAAAATTTATGGATGACAAAATAACAAGCTTTTATAGTGGTCTCGCCCTATATAATATGAAGCAAAGTTTGTATAAGAGTCACAAATGTCAGAATGAATTTGTGACACCTTCCCCAATGTGACTACTCTTATAAACTATTGGATAATGGTTGTATCCGCATAGAAACAAATTTTGCCTCTTTGCCACCAACCCGTTAGGGTACCACGTCAACCCTTCCAAGGAAGGGTTAGAGTGAGTGGACTTTTGCTTGAATCAGGGAACAGTCTCGAAAGACATACCATGATGAAAATATCCATATTTTAATCTTAATGCTCAGTACATTTCCAATAAAATGAGTGTGGGCGAATGAGACGCAGGGTTCACTATGGATTAGTTTATTAAAATTCAATAAACGTACATATCAGATCAACATTTATAAAATTTATAAAATGTGGATGATATGCGTATAAGCATAAAGGAAAACAGTCAACAGAAAATATTGTTTCATCTACTAGGAAACAGATTTGCCACTTCAATTGAATTATTAATAATAATGATATAGTCTGTATACTGTTTACATACACTAGCATAAAAAACGCTTGGCACAAGTGTCCATATGTGCTATAGATTACCGACGTCAATGGAACAGTTCGTAAGGACACTTTCGTGGCCTATCGCTCAGCGTGTAGTAACATACAGTGACTACACGCGTACACTCTTAATCAATCATCCTAAATTAATTACACTGTTCCTCGCAGACTTAAACAGAAGGTTAAAGAATTCTACTTGCTGCTACCACAGATCTCATAAGTTGCTCCACTTGCTTTGCATAGTACTTAAAGAACGCCTTGGATGACTACCAGCCGGTGTGCAAACAAGTATGTTCAAAGTCCATATAATTAATGAAATATTTTGGAAGAGGCAACTTTCCTCGGATCATGACTAACAGGTGTACTGTCTGGATCCGTGTTGCGAATAACATGGGTGAATTTCGCCCATAGTTATAGATAACTTTGAACCCAGGGTTTCTCTTCTGAACAGCTGTCCTCCCATAAAGTCTGAAGTTCTATGAAGATAGACCTTTAGGCACTCTACTGGATATAGAGATGCATCTTCCTTCAGAGGGCAGATTCTCTAGGGACCCCACCTGCTGGTGGGTAGCTTGTTCCTGGAAAGAAACGTTGGGTCTGGAAATAGATTCAGTTCTCCCTCCAAGAACTGGACGTGGCCTTCCTCTCTAGAGAGAGCCACTATTTCCTAACTCTGGCCCCCAAAGCGAGTACAAACAGAAATATGACTTAAATCCAAAACCTTCTAAGCACATTCCTCATTGTTCATTATTTATACACAATGAGGAATCATATCTAATGACCATGCAAAGGGTCTTTGGAAGCGCTGGAGGGCTGGTACATTAAGAACGTCGTAAGGAAGGTCGACCTGTAAGGCATATGGTATCTAACTTGTCAAGGCAGGCTTGGACAACAGAATTGTGTTGGCTACTAAACCTTACTCATGAAGGTGAATGAAGAATGATAAATAGGAATCTGTTGTGACTTCTTTCGGTTTCTTCGCCTTGACAAAGGATAGCTATCTCTTCCCTGAAGCCTCATAATGTCTTCTGGTTTCCCCAAAAAGTCTAAACTGACTTTTAAACACTGAATCTTTTTCTCATCGTTAAGGAGAGAAAATCATGAGATGTTGGTTCCGTGTTTTCTGTGAAGGAGCGAAGACAGTCGACTTCTGTACTCGCTGAGACAGGGATGGATCCGTTAGCGGTACGAATTTTAGTTGTGGTTCCAATGCCAGAGGGAACCACACGCTATTTGGCCACTTGTGGGCCACTATTACTGCTTTCCCTTTGAAGGATCTCAGCTTATCGAGGACCTTCAAAAGGAGGTTGTGCAGAGGGAAAAGATAGATACTGGACCATCTGTTCCAGTCCAGGGACATAGCGTCCACTGCCTCCGCTGACGGCTTCTCGTAAGGGGACAGGTAACGATCTATTTTCTTGTTGTCTTTTGTCGCAAAGAGGTCTATCTTCAGCTCTGGGACTTGACTCGAGATGAAGGAGAACGATCCTGCGTCAAGGGACCATTCTGACTCTATAGGTGTAAACCTAGATAGAGCGTCCGCCGTCACATTGCAGAACCCTTGAATGTGAACTGCTGACAGGTGACATTTCTTCCTTTCCGCCAGACGGAATATGACCAATGTCACTTGGATCTCTTTGCGCGTTTGATGCGTATTTTCTCCAGACTCATGTTGCATCCTTAAGCTGTGCTCTTAGCACTGGATCTGTTAAGGAAGCAAACTGTAGAGAGCCCAGCACTCTCTCCTGTTCCCGTCTTGATATCCGTTTGGATTTCAATAGTCTCTCGACAGATCCTGCTATTTCTTTCCTCTTCTTACTAGGAATGGAAAGCCGATGTGACTCCAAATTCCAGTGGATTCCCAACCACTGAAATTTTTGAGCTGGAAAAAGACGAGACTTTTTGATGTTGATCTTGAATCCCAGATGTTCCAGGAACTAGATCACTATCATAGAAGCTTACATGTATTCTGTCCTGGATGCTTCCCACACCAGCCAGTCGTCCAAGTAGGCTACTACGTGGACCCCCTTTAGGCGTAATTGATGGATGGCTGCGTTCGCGAGCTTCATGAAAATCCTTGGGGCTATGTTTAGCCCGAAAGGCATGGCTCTGAAGGCGTAAAGTTTTCTATGTAACTTGAAGCCTAGGTAGGAGGAGAGGTGATGATTAATTGGAACGTGCCAATAAGCGTCAGACAAGTCTATAGAGACAGTATATGCCCTTCTGGGCAGTAGGGTCTTTATGTGCTGAAGCGTGAGCATTCTGAACTTGTAGTTCACTATGAACTTGTTGAATGGCGACAAGTCTAGAATAACTCTGAGTTTTTCTGAGTCCTTTGGAACACAAAACAGCCTTCCTTGGAATTTTATGGACTTAACCTTCTGGATTACTCTTTTGTCTAAGTGTTCTTGGACATATTCTTCCAGAACGGGGGATGAGTGTTGGAAGAATTGAGGAAATTGAGGTGGAGGACTGCTCCAGCTCCAACCTAGTCCATTTTTAATTAGGCTGTGGGCCCAGGGATCGAAGGTCCAGTGATCCCTAATTATCTGTAGTCTCCCTCCAACTGGAAGTATCTTACTCCTGCTGTTGTGGATCTGAGGCCTTGCCTCCTTGACCGCGCCCTCCCCTGTATCCCCTTCCTCTTGAAGGGCGTCTAGAAGAACCTCTAGCGGTTCCTCTAGCTCTCGAACGAAAGGAAGAAGTCTGTCCTTCGAAGGCTGGATTAAGAATTGGCGACTGTGTCGCCACTTGTTGAGGTACCAGCTGGTATGTGGTTGGAGGTTGTGCCACTATCTGAGGTCACAGGAAGTTGTTGTTGTTGCTGTCCTGGATCTTGGGGTCACTTGCCATCGTTTCTAGTGTCGTTTGCAACGACATCGATACCGCAAGTCTTTCCTTTGTCTCTTGCTCTCTACGCAAGAGAATGTACCAACCGTGTGTCACACGATCGTACATAAATTATTTTGTATATATTATGCTTGTATCTGCGCTCTTCCCTCGCACTAAAAAGAACCAGAACAAACATGTCTATGTGTCGCCTATGTAACATTGTCATTTCTCAAACATGTATTTTCCTGTTGCCTTGAGGTTTTGTATATAAAGGAGAGTGTTCTTTAATAATACTACTCAGTTGATTGCTTCCTGCCTTTGAGTCCTAACCTTTCTCTCAGCCCGTCACATTGGTGACCCCGGAGTGACGGGCCGAGAGAAAGGTTAGGACTCAAAGGCAGGAAGCAATCAACTGAGTAGTATTATTAAAGAACACTCTCCTTTATGACAAACTCTACGGCAGTTGGCGCTACGGCCGCTCCTTTCAAACTTTCATCGATTGCCAGCGGAGAGGCGTTTGCTTAGTTTCAGAGCGCAGAAGTCCAGTTTCACATCAGGGGCGTGACTCGCTCAACCACCAAAGCAGATTATGTTGTCACAGCGATACCCGAGGACACCTTCCCAGAAATATCCGACTGGCTTTGTGAACAAGAAGACACCCCAATAGCGTGTGACGCCCTCAAAACATACCTTCTGCAGCAGTACTCGCCGTCGCCAGCCGCCCGTATAGCATAGCTTTTTCAGCTTTCGCAACAACCGTTGGGGGACCAAAGGGCTTCGCTTGCCCTCAGGGAAATGACCAGTATCGCTCGCCTTCAACCTGCCGCAGACGGCTCTCCTCGTGAGGTGAACCTACTTCGTGCCCTTTGGATACGCCGTTTACCCGGACCTATACGCGCTGCCATACCCGATGTCGATAGTTTACCCATAAAGGACTTGATGACCAAAGCTGACGCCCTTATGGACAGCCACTTCAAGACCTCCATCAACGCCTCCACCCCTGACGAAGAGGATGCCTATTCAACGTCAACCGAAGCTGACATGAATGCCGTAGGACATACACACCTACCCCGTGACGTGCCGAAGCAGCAACAAAGCCGCCCACCACCCACAAATCGCTCACGCCCCAACGAACGACTTCTACAGCCACTTACTACCTCCCATCCGCCGCAGTTTTGCTACTACCACTTCAGATTCGGGGCAACCGCGAAGAAATGTGCCAAGGATTGTCAGTGGCTAAACAACGTGTACGTAGGCCATCGCTCGTGGCGGTGGCCTCCCGTGTTTCTAATCTTTTCTTTTTACAGGATGCAGGAACGGGCGTGCGATTTTTGGTAGACACAGGTGCTTGTCGTTCTCTTTTGCCAAGGAAACTCTTCAAAGCACGACATAGTCTGTCTACATCTGCCGACGTCCGCTTGGTAGCTGCCAACGGATATGCGATACCCACCTACAGTTACGAGAACCTCACATTATCGTTTGGAAACGGTAAATTCAATTGGAAGTTTCTCGTTGCTGACGTCACAATGCCAATCCTCGGTGCGGATTTCCTCTCTCATTTCCACCTTCTGGTCGATGTCGCCCACCAACGATTGGTCAACGCAGACTCATACTTGTCGACACCTCTTCAACCCGCCCCCTCTAACCTCGCTCTCCACATCAGCGCACCCACGGATGCCTACGCCCACCTCCTCCCGTCGTATCCGGAAATTTTCCGTTCAGAACTTCGCCAAACGCCCACGGTTCCTGCCAAGCACGGTATTTATCACCATATCAAGACGACGTGACCCCCAGTCTTCGCAAAATTCAGACGTCTGGCACCGGAACGATTGGCAGCCGCCAAAAAGATGTTTGCCGACATGGAGGAAATGGGACTTTGCTAAAAGGCCTCCAGCCCATGGTCGTCACCCTTACACATTGTTCTGAAGAAAGACGGCTCCCTCCGTCCGTGCGGGGATTACAGGCGCCTGAACATGCAAACAGAACCGGATCGCTACCCCCTCCCAAACATTGCCGACCTGCACAAAGCAAAGGTTTTCTCTACGCTCGACCTCCTGAAGGGGTATTATCAGGTGCCTATGAACCCAGAAGACATCCCCAAGACCGCCATCACCACTCCGCTTGGTACATACACCTTCAATTACTCCTGTTTTGGCCTTCGTAATACTGGGGCCACGTTTCAACGTCTCATGGATGGCATCTTAGGGGACCTCCCTTTCTGTGTATGTTTTGTGGACGACATACTTGTGTTCTCCTCCTCAAAAGAGGAACACCTCCGTCACCTGCGCATCGTGCTCAACCGCCTGCAACAAAACGGCCTTGTAGTCCGGTATGACAAGTGTACCTTTGGCGCCAACGAAGTGTCGTTCTTAGGGCACCGCATAACTGAGAAGGTAGCAGCTGTTCAGGACTTACCCGTGCCCTCGACCGTCAAAGCTCTGCAGGAATTCTTGGGCATGATCAACTATTATCACCGTTTTCTGCCGGCCATTGCAGCCACTCTTGCTCCCCTCTACGCCTCCCTCAAGGGCAAGCCAAAGGACCTAAAGTGGGGTCCCCTTCAAGATGCAGCCTTCTGCAATGCAAAGAAGGCCCTATCAACTGCTGCGGCTCTCACTTTTCCTATCCCACATGCCCCTCTCCTTCTCTCCACCGATGCCAGCGATGTCGCTATTAGTGCAGTACTCGAACAGGTGGTCAACGGCTCCCCCCGCCCATTGGCCTTTTTCAGCAGAAAACTGTCCAAGGCAGAATCGGGTTATTCTACCTTTGATCGAGAATTGCTGGCGGTGCACTTGGCTGTCCGTCACTTTCGTCATTTCTTAGAAGGTACGCTCTTCGTCATTTGCACAGACCACATGCCTCTGGTGCACGCCTTCACTCGACAGTCTGACGCCTGGTCCGCTCGTCAATGCCGACATCTTCAGTACGTCCTTCAAGTGTTGCCATGACCTGGGCTCCATAAACTCGATATCCCTTTTAACCCTCCTACTGGCCTTTCCTCTAATTCTCTGCTTCTGCGAACACAATTCTCTTTCGTTCCGACAAGGATCGTTCCTTCGTCGCTGCTTCCACGGATGCGAGGAATACTTCGATCGAAATATATTTTCGCCCTCGTCGAGGTACTACATCTTCAAAGAAGGGGACATACTCTGACAGTGGCGGAAAACCACCAGTATCGCTGTTGCTTTCATCTCCTTCGTCCCGGGGTCCGAACCCCTCATCCAGTGAAGGGCTATTTTGTATTGATCAATATATTTTTACAATAAATCATACAGAGGTCTGAGCACTTTTAATTAAGTCTATAAATTTCTATCTTTCAATGTTTTTTAATAAAATACGTGCTCTTCATTTCATGGTAGCGATTTACAAAAAACAACTTGTGAGAATAACGGTCAGGGGAAGAAGACTTAACATTTACGTTAGTACAGTTTTCAAAGGCAGTATAAAAGTCCAAGATAATTTTCTAAGTCTAAAAATGAGGGTTTTGGTTATGGCAAAGGGGCAATAATTGTTACAACTTATCCTTATGATATGTTAGGCCCGACTGATGCATGTCCTGCGGGCATCGTAAGGCTTTACCGGCATTGTAAGGTGTGACCTCATGACGTCAGAAGAGAATGACCAATCAGAGCCATAATCGTCACAGCAATCCAGATACAACCGGTAGGCCTATGCCCTCCTGATCGTTGATCCCTCAAGTCCCGCCTTTTGGCTCCCCCACAAAATCTGCAAGATAAGGAGGGAGGCAGAAAAACATTCGTTGGCAGTTTGGCATGGAGACAACCTCTTTTCCAGTGGATGCTGATAAATCACACTCCTCCAAAGCGAGCCGGTGACCCCCCTACTAAGTTACAGTTACTACCAGAACTGTCAGAAATTCCAGCAAACCAAGGAAAATCTTGTCACGTCACCATTTACCTTAAATTCAAACCCCAATATTACTACTTAGCCGCAACTCACTTTGGGTGTGCAAAATCTCAACTTCCATAAAAAAAACTCAAACAGCATCATTCTACAAAATCTTAACAAGCTAAACCCACATAACTCATTACTGTAATTGTGCCTTTGGCGCAAGCAAGATATGGGTTACAACTCAAGACATGCATAATGTGATTAAATGGAGCCAAAATTAAGCAAACAAGACTACATTATTCAAAAAGGGTTACATCTTCCAAAAACAAAAAAAAGGATTATATGGGCAAAGAGGTTATATATGTAAACAGATTATACAGTGAAAATGATCATATAGGTAAAAAGATTATACGATTAAAATGGTTATATAGGTAAAACAAGATTATATAGTTAAAATGATTACATAATTAAAACAAAGGAAAAAGAACCAAAAAATAACAGCAATTAACTCTGAAAACCAATACATATGGGTAAATGTGAGTAAATATGAGCAACCAAACTACTGAAAAAGGTTACATAGATACACACACACACACACACACACACACACACACACATATATATATATATATATATATATATATATATATATATATATATATATATATATATATATATATATATATATATATATATATATATATATATATATATATATATATATATATATATATATATATATATATATATATTTATATATATATATACATATAGGAAAAATCATGGCAAAGCGCTTACAAACTCAAAAAAGGTACTAATACAAACGCAGAACACACAGTAATGCGAACAGACATAGAACACATCTGTGTGCGTACTCAACTTACAGGTGATACCAGCTGAGTTGGTACGTCCAACCGGACATTTGGGAGCTCATTAGGACACACCCGAGCCCCTCCCTGAGTAGGAATGTTCCCTCGACCTTCACCTGCGTGAGACACCTGGCTGGCGGTCCTCCTTGGGCCTTGTGTTTCTACTGCCAAAGTTTCCCTTACTGGCAGAGGTTCTGTCAACATAACTGCTCTGACCCCCTCTGCCCTCCGCCATCAGAGACAGGTAGGTCCACAAATCATTGGCCTACAACATACAACTAGTCCACCCAAGACGGCAAGAAACACACACAGGCTAGCTAAATAAAATCCTACACTCAAAGTCTTATGGGACGTTTTCAAATCTACCATCTGTTCGAAAAAGGGAAGGTGGTCTAAGGACATGGTTCCAAGCCTAGTCAGATTAAGGTGAACTAATACATGAGACACATTCACCCCTGGCAAGATGACAGAAGTATTCAACACAGTGGTATCCTTAACTGTCACTCGTTCACCCCTCATTCTCCTTTGGCCGGGTAAACGATACCCGTTCCCTTGGACAGAACACATGTCCTCATATGTCAAAACAGTGACTCCTGGGCTCAATATTTTAACCTCATTCTTCGAACCACACATCACCTTATACTTTGACTCATGCCTCGTTGACACCACCCAACGGTGTCCTAAGTTAACGATCTCCCTCTCAAAGTCTGCTTTTACCTCGAACTTACAACTACGCACAAAACCAGGTTGTTCCAAGTACACATCAAGCAAACACACATGTGCGGTAGGTGCGAAAAATGCATACACAAGTTCACACAACACATGTGTTCTTCCTATCTTACACCTATCCCAGTTAGGCAAAGCCACAGCCCAAGTAGTATCCCTTTCATTCACAGCAAAATACGGCAGATCCACTGATACTTGAGTTGCGAATTCCTCCGTCCCGGTCTGGGTCCACAGTGACTTTACTTCAAACAATCGAAAATCTGAATCCTCATTTTTAACCGGTATTTCTACAGAGAAACAAAACTTTTCCCTTAACTTAGTAACAGTCACGGTTGACATTCGATAAAATTCAGCTAAATTTTTCTCTACAGGGGGAATAAACACTGGCACGACTTCATGAATTTTTTTAATGATCCTCAGAAACTCCCTAGGGGGCAAAATGTCGGATGTGATTTCGCCCGTGGTGGCCACGTGTTGGATTTGATTGGCCACCTTTTCCAGGTGAAGAGTTAGCTCACTAGCTAAAAAAGTTAATTGCGCAGCGCTCTCCACATAAATCACGTCCCTTTGGATTTGTTCTAATTTAATCTCGAAATCATTAATTTGTTTCGCTAATATAGCTAGTGCCTGCTGTCCTTTAGCTTCTGTCATAAAAAGTGTCTTCAGCTTATCATCTAAAACACGAGTATGGGATATTACTTTATTTATCATGACGTGTGTATTTTTCTCTTCTTTGGTCAAAGCGGATTTGAGCTGATCGAGTTCCGACCGGGTAATTAGTCCAGTCCAACCTCCAATCAATTCGCCAATCCAATTAGCTGCTCGCTTTTTTCTCTCCCCTTTTGAAAGCACAAAGTCGTTGAAGGCCTCTAAGGAACTACTAAGGGCTCTTTTTACATTATCAAGCATCGATCTAAGTTTAACTATCGTTATACCGTTTTCAACTGTTTCCAATTGATTCTCTAAATTGTCAATCTGGCCCAGGATCGTGACTAGGGGGCTCGCAACTTCCTCGGGATCATAACTGATCAGCAACACATGCACCTCAGACGCGAAAGATAACTTAAATCTCTCATCAAAAACTACGCCCTTGCGTACTCTCACTTCACTGTTCACACATACGCAAACAGCTACCAAACACACTGCTGCGAAAAGTCGGACACTTCCCATGGCTAACCAATTAAACTAAGCCTATCGCTAATCCTGGCTAACTAACTCTCAGTTCCAGTCTCTCTGCCTTTTAAAAGGCGAACGCCTCCCTTTTTCTGCCGTCGTCATCAGGGCTACGAACTCTACATGCCCAATCACTCAAATTCCAATCTGGGCAAACTGCTGACACCCTGCTCTCATCCCCACAGAAACAAGTTTTCTAAAGAATTCTCAAAGAAAAAACTTTCTTACTCCTAAGGAACAATCACTAGCCAAAAAAGACAGTTCTCTCTCATCTGTTCTCACACAGCCATTTCCACTCATCTTTTTCTTTCCATCCTATGACCATTTTTACGCCGCTCCTGCGGGCGCAATCTCATCTCTCTCTCTCTTCCTCAACAGAAAACGAGCGTAGGCGATGCTCTGCTGCTCACCAGCTGCTCCTTCACCTCTCTCTCCCTCTCTCTCTCTCAACAGAAAACGTGCTCGGGTGACGTCCTGCCACTCCGTTCTCTCTCTCTCTCTCTCTCTCTCTCTCTCTCTCTCTCTCTACCTAGCTCAAGGAGTGCGCTGAAAATCAGCTGATCCATCATTGGCATCTAGCACAGGGTATATTGCTGACACATTTTGATTATCTGCACTCGTCAACTCATTTTCTGGCACTATCTTGACGATGGAAGCATGAACCTCGTATACATTACCTCTAGCTATACTCTTTACAGTTATTTTATCTTGGTTAATATGAATTACCCTGAATGAACCAATAAAAGCTGATTCGAACTTATGCTCTCTGCCCTGAAGACGTCTTATATACATACGATCCCCTATCTGAATTTCGTGTAATTTCGTTTTAAATCTCCTGTTGTAACCACGATTGTTCCTCTCTTGGGCTATCTTCAAAAACTTATTGTAACTTCAAAAGCCCTCTTATTTACGTTGGCAACTATAGGTACGAAAATCTTCTACATTATACACAGGCAGTTTCTCTTTCTTCGTGAAAACTTCATACGGCAAATTTGGATCTTGACCAAAAACTAAGTAATACGGTGTATCTCCCACACTCTCATTATATCCTGTGTTTAAGGCAAATTGAGCTGTAGACAACATATCTGACCAGTTACTCGGATTATCTGCTACAAGGTATTTAAGCATACTAATCAAGACCCGATTTTTAGACTCTACTAACCCATTCGAACCAGGTCTATATGCAAGAATAGGGGAATGCTTAATGCCATACAACTCAGATACTCGACTAAAAACCTCATTTACAAACTCGGTACCGTGTTCTGACACTATTTCTTTTGGAGTACCAAACAGTTTAATGAAAGCTCTTAACGCTCTAGCGACTTCTTGCGCGAACTTGTCAATCAAAGGCTGTACGAATGTATATCTAGTTCACGCGTCTACCAGCACAAAAATATACTTATGTCCTGCGTGTGATACAAGCAAGGGGCCTATCAAATCAATGTGAACACGTTGCCATTTCTCTTTAACTAAAGGCTAAACTCGAGCAGGAGGTACATTTAATCTATGTGATCTGAACAAATGACAAAGATGACACGCATCTACATAACGCTTTATCGTCTGTTTCATGCTCTTCCAATAAAAATGATCAGTGGCCCTTCTAAGGGTATTTGCCACGCCTACGTGACCGGATACTGGCAACGAATGCGATAACGCCATGGCATTCCTTATGAAAGGAGTGGGTAGCACAGTTTGATAAATCAATTCATTCCGTTTCAAATCAGTGACATACAAAACATTGTCTTCTATTACAAATCTATTAGATGGAAGCGAGATATTAGTGAGGAATTCTTCTGTTTCTCCTCTGACATAAGCCTTCACTCTTTCCCATACAGAATCTTCATTCTGGGCCTTTATTAGTTGTGTTATGTCCCATTCACAATCATCTTCACGGACTTCGTAAGCTTCAAGGGCAGATTCATTCATACGCTGGACATTTACTTCACTCATTCATTCAGTGGGCCCGACACACTCACGCACACACTCTGCCCTATCAGCTGAGTTCTCTCTCAGCGGGGAGGGGTCATCGGGTACCGTCGGCTCGCGTTCCTGCGCAGCCGGTGACGTACTCATCGACCTCGTTATAGCAGCTACGTTATATATTCGAACCCGACGATGTCAAACTCTAACAATGCTTCCAACCATCTAGCCTGACGACTTCATAGGTCCGATTTCCTAAAAATGTATGATAGGGGTTGATGATCGGACCTAATACAGATTTCATGTCCCAGTAGAAAATAACGATTTCTTTCTAACACCCACTTAATGGCCAATGCTTCCTTATCTAACACTGAATAAAGGGTTTCCGGTCCCTTCAATGCTCGCGAAACGAACGCTACAGGACGGAGAATTCCATCGTCATCCATCTGTTCTATAACTCCGCCAATGGCAACATCGCTAGCATCGCATGTCACTTAGAACTTCCGATCAAATTTTGGGAAGACTAAGAAACTATCCATTCAAAGTTCTCTGTTTTTCTAAGTTTATCTAAGGGTCTCGAGATCTTTCCAAAGTCTTTAATGAAACGTCTGTAATAGGACGCTAAACCTAAAAATGAACTAACTTGCTTAGTGGTTAGAGGCCGTGGAAATGTTTGAATAGCTTCTATCTTATCTGCCATCGGGCTTACGCTCTTGTTAGTTAACATGTGACCTAGAGACTGAACCTCTGGCTGGAACAGCTGACACTTTGCTAGGTTGATCTTTAAATTATGACGTCTCAATGCTTCAAGGACCTTTACAAAATTTGTCATGTGCTCTTCTACAGTATTTCCCAAAATTATTATGTCATCTAGGTAGATTAACACGGCATTGCCTACCAATCCAGAAAATACGCTCATCATTACGCGTGAGAAATGCGCGGGCGCATTCTTTAAACCAAAAGGCAAAGTATTAAAGGAGTACAATGAGTCACCAGCAACAAATGCGGTTTTTTCCCTACTCTTGGGATCGAGTGCAATTTGATGATACCCAGACTTAAGGTCCAACGTTGAAAAGAGCATGTTATTTCTAACTTTACACAAGATCTCCTCAATTGATGGAAGGGGGAATAAATCACCTTTCGTTACGCAGTTCAACTTACGGTAATCTACACATATGCGTAACGCGCCAGACTTTTTCTTTACTACTACGATAGGAGACCGCCAAGGGAAATCAGAGACCGAGATTATTCCATTCTCATTCATCTCTACTGTCTATTTACTTCGGTCTGATAAGCAAAAGGTACTCTATAAGGATACGTTACGACTGGCGGACTGTCTCCCGTGTCTATCCTGAAGGGCATAAAGTCACAGTAACCTGGAGGTTCTCCCTCTAAAACAAACACGTCTGGATATTCCTCCAAAATTTGAGCTACACAATAATGATACTGCACAGGTGTTAAACTATATCCTAGCTCTTTTAATGCGCATGCGCGATCTGATGAGGTACTTTGCTGAAAGGCGGTATTAAACACTAAATCAACATTCATTTCAACCCATGTAATTAGAGTGTCTTCTTTGATTAACACTGGCACTGATGAAAAGTTGTGGAATAAGATCCTTACCTTCCCTTCTTGTATCTGCACTACTGAGTCCTGCAACAAATTATCTTCAAAGTTTACATGCGGCACAAGTACACCCACCCCTTCTTTGAAATTTTTGTTACACACATACAACTCAATGATCATAGCTACACAGGGATCTATACACACTTCTTGAGTCAGTCGAAGTTCCCACTTATCAGTTACATTAACAACAGGTTCTATTACGGGAGCTATGGATGCGACTGTCCCTACTATGGGTAGGATTCGATCCCTCAAAGTTACAGTCAAACCCTCTGGACATGAAAGTACATTTAACCCTAATAACCAAATCGCATCCGAACCAAAAATGACATCTATCCCTGTAATACCCAACTCTGGGATGACATAGAAATCATGAATAAATTTCTCGTCTCCCAACTCAAAATGTTGTGAACAAAAACTGTTTATGAGAATGTAGGATGTTTCCATATAATGCACTTTGAAAGTTATTTGTATTCCCGCCATAATCTATTAAAGGCGGGAGATATTGAATCTGGGGCAGTCTCGCTTCAGCAAGCGTGGCCTCAACATTGTTATTGCATTGCTGCTCACCATGTATTGAATTGTGAATACATAACTATTGCACATTGCTCGTGTTTGAGTATACCCAACCTGCATACATGGCGCAGTGAGTAGGATTGCAGTGAAGCCTTCAAGATGTCGGGTGCAAGATACTCAACAACACCAAGAAGAGGGACCCTTCGACGGGCTGCACGTGGCCGCATCAATGGTGGTAATGAGGACCTCCTGAATGCAATGGCAAACCTCTTCTTGCAGCAGCGACAGAGCAGTGGTGCCCCCTCAGGTATGAGGGCAATTATGCCCGACAAATGTTCGTACGAAATGTCACAAGGAGCATTTAGGAAGTGGCGTAGGTCAATGACAGATTGGTTCCAAATTGGCAGGGTTGCAACTGAAGATGCTGTGCTGAGCATTCGTTTGAACTGCGATGATCAGTTGCAAAGGGCATTGGACGCCTGTTATACAGCCGATGAATGGAAAGCCCTTTCTTTACATCAGGCATTGGATGCCGTCCAAGAAATGACTCAAAAGTCTGTAAATCGTGCAATTCTGTGGGATAAATTTTTTAGTGCACAGCAAGGGCCTATGGAACCCGCGAAGACATATGTACATCGGTGTCAGGAATTAGCTTTAGATTGTGCCTTCCACTGCCCTCAGTGTCAAAATGACATGAGTGACTATATGCTGACTCACAGGTTAGCCAGTGGTTTAAATAACTGTGGACTGAAACAAGAAATACTCCAGGACTACGAGAAATATAACAGTGTCGCCAAAATTCTACAGAAGTGTGAAATATATGAGGCAGCTGAAAGGGACAGTGGGGCAAACAAATTTAACCAGAAACTCATTACTGCCAAGGTGGGGAAGGAATTGCTGCCCTATAATAGTAATGAAACAGAACATAGTGATGTTGCGGCAGTAAAATCGAACTCTCGTCGACAGAAGGATAGTAAGCTGCTCATGTCAGGTAAGAGATGTGATAATTGTGGGCGCATTCATGAGAAAAATAAATCTAGATGCTATGCAAATGAAGTGTGTTGCCACAACTGTGGTATAAAGGGTCATTTAGCTTGATATTGCAGAAAAAAACGTGTGAATAACAAGGCAGCAGGCATTGAAGTCGACCATGATGACGACACTATGTCAGTGACGGCATGCACATTAGTGCAACATTGTGGGGTCCAGCAGGTGACAGCATTGTCGGGAAAACTACCGTATGTACGCGTAAAAATTGAACATAAAATGAGACGTGATGTACCAATGTATGAGGCATTTATTGATGCCATTGTCGATACTGGGGCTGAAGTTTGTATTATGGGGGAAAAGGGTTTGCATCAATTAGGACTGGACGTGAAACAGTTGCATCGTTCGAACGCCAGGGTTAATCATGCAGCCGAAAAACCCATGAGAGTACTGGGTAGTGTGCGTTGTACAATAACATTATGTAGAAATATTGCTCTAAATATAGAGGTGTTAGTAGTGTGCGGTGTCTCTAGGCTATACCTATCTATAGATGTATGTAAGTGTTTAGGATTAGTGGATGCGAACTTTCCCCATCATGTTAAGGTAGACGGGATATCAGTAAATAATATTGGTAGGAAACGGCCCAATAGTGTGGATGCCAATGACGTCACCAGTGATGTGAGCAACAACCATGACGTCATAGAGTTGCCGTTCTCCTCTCAGGAGGCCAACGTACCTAAGCTCAAAAGGTGGATTTTGGAGCGTTTCTCTGGTACGGTATTCAATACTAAACGGAATCCTTTACCGGTAATGAAGGGAAAGCCACACCATATCCACCTTCTCCCTGATGCAGTCCCATACGCATGCCATACGCCAATTCCAATTCCGAAACATTGGGAGCAAGGGGTAAAAAAACAGCTGGACGACGATGTAAAACTGGGAATAATCCGCCCCGTTCCTACAGGAACTGCAACCAATTGGTGTGCGCGAATGGTGGTAGTGGCTAAAAGGAATGGAAACCCAAGAGGAACAGTGGATTACCAAAGGCTAAACAAATTTTGCAAAAGAGAAACTCATCACACTTTTGCCCCGTTCGACATGGCATCTGGTGTACCTGTACGTTCATACAAAACTGTAATAGATGCCTATTCTGGTTTTCACCAAGTGGAATTAGATGAAGAAAGTCGGCACCTGACTACCTTCATATCCCCATGGGGTAGGTACCAGTATTGTAGGACCCCAATGGGACATATCTCTGCCTCGGATGCATACTCAAAGCGCTTTGATGATGTAATAGCGGACATTCCGAGAAAATCTAAATGTGTGGATGATGTTCTCCTTTATGATGATACTGTGGAAGGAGCGTTCTATCATACGATAAGTTTTTTACAAGTATGTGAAGAGAACGGAGTTACCCTCAATCCTGAAAAATTTCAATTTTGCCAACGCGAGGTAGACTTTGTGGGCTATGAATTAGGTTGGGTCAATTTCAAGCCAGGTGAAGAAAAGTTGTCTGCAATCAAGAACTTCCCAATGCCAAATCAACCAACCATCACTGACATAAGATCTTGGTTTGGCCTCGTAAACCAATTGGCCCCATTTGTTGCTACCTCTCAACTAATGGAACCCTTTCGAGACCTCCTAAAAAAATCTACAAGTCGAAAGGTATACTGGGATGAAATGTTACAGGATGCGTTCAAAAAGACTAAAGAAATCTTATGCAATCTGATTGGGGATGGATTGGCCTACTATGATAAATCCAGGCGAACTGCAGTAATCACTGACTGGTCGCGTGATGGGATGGGATTTCTGGTGTTACAACAATATTGCAGTTGCGAAGAGGATAAAGTCCCATTTTGTTGCAAAGGGGGGTGGAAGCTTGCCCTCTGTGGAAGCAGATATTTAACCTTGGCAGAAGTTAATTATGCAGTCGTTGAAGGAGAGGCTTCCGCCGTGGTATGGTGCTTTCAGAAAGCTAGATTATTCTTACTGGGGTGTCCCAATATTATCCTTGTTACTGACCACCGTCCGCTAGTCAAAGTGTTTGGGGACAGAGAATTGAAAGACATTGCAAATCCTCGTTTGCTTCGATTAAAGGAAAAAACATTACAATACAGTTTCACAGTAAAATATATCCCTGGGAAGAAAAACTCAGCAGCCGATACTCTTTTGAGATATCCAGTAATCAGAAGCCCAATAAATGCGAGTGACCGTGAGATGGGGGAGGAAGTTGAGAGTTCATGCGTTGCAGCGCTGATGACGTCGCTGAGTGATGACGTCATAACCCTCGACTGGAATTCTGTTAGAAGGGTTGCTGAAAGCGATGTGGAATATCAGCTGCTAAAAAGTATGGTAGCCGCAGGTTCTTGGCCGGTATCGAGAAATCTAGTCGACTCCAGCATAAAGCCGTATTTTAGTGTACGGGATCGACTTGGCATTGTGGACGAACTGGTGGTGTATTCATACGATGACGGGCACATACGTCTGGCAATACCTGTGTCACTACGAGACCAAGTTGTCTCTAACCTACACTCAGGCCACCAAAGTTCTGATTCAATGATTCGTAGGGCACGACAGGCTGTGTATTGGCCTGGGATGGAGGGTCAACTGAAACTCAAGAGGATGCAGTGCAGAACATGTGACGTCATCGCTCCGTCCCAACAAAGGGAACCGCTATTGCCTACCCCACCCCCTGAATATCCTTTTCAACAAACGGTCACGGATATGTTTCAAATGTGTGGAAAACAATATCTGGTATATGCAGATAGGCTTACTGGTTGGCTGGAAATTGCCTTCTTTCCAAATGGTGCCACTTCTGCTAAGTTGATTCCCCTCTTCCGACGATACTTCATGCAGTGGGGCGCCCCGGAAGAAATCTCCCTCGATGGTGGCACCAATTT
The DNA here is from genome assembly GCF_036898095.1 of Palaemon carinicauda. Taxonomy (NCBI): domain Eukaryota; kingdom Metazoa; phylum Arthropoda; class Malacostraca; order Decapoda; family Palaemonidae; genus Palaemon; species Palaemon carinicauda. The sequence continues at coordinate 45,795,707 of NC_090745.1, read as the reverse complement.
GGTAAGCACTGAGATGGCTAGTTTCCTACAGAAATGGGGGGTTAGGATGAGAATATCCTCAGCCCATTACCCCCAATCCAACGGAAGGGCAGAGGCAGCAGTACGTACAGCAAAGAGAACCATTCAAGATAACACAAGAAGCGACGGAAGCCTTGACACAGATAGTTTTGCAAGAGCCATTTTGCAATATAGAAATACGCCCCTAAGAGACATCGATAAATCGCCGGCGCAGTTAGCCATGGGACGACAACTCAGGGACTCAGTCCCCATGATTAAAAGCTATCATAAGATAACAGAACAGTGGGCAGACATTATGATAGACAGAGAGGAGAAGATGGGTAAACACCTGAGAAATGTCAAGTTCCGTCATGATTCTAGTGCAAAGAGACTCCGCCCCTTGCAAGCGGGTACCACAGTAGCAGTGCAAAATGTTGTCTCTAAGGCCTGGGATCGTATTGCAAAAGTCGTTGAAATGAAAGGAGACCGCCAATATGTCATAAAACTAGATGGTAGTGGAAGAATATCAACGAGAAACAGAAAACATCTTCGGGAAATGAGAGTGCAGGATTTCCCCCCACCTACTCGTTCACTTTCCCCCGCTGACTCGTGTGCCAACCCCCAACCCAGAAGAGGGACCAGGAAAATAAATCCTCCGAGTTGGCATGAAGACTATATTTTATGATTTTTCAATTATGTACAATATGATTTCTCTTTAATTATGCACAATTTGATATTTTTTTTTTGTACTGAATATGTGACAAGTTTGTAATAATTTGATAATTTTATGCAACTAAATGTCGTCTTACTTTGCACTGAACACGTAATTGCGCTCCACTTATATGATTTGTGTTATCTTTTATATAACACCATTTTGTCATCAGTAGGCCTTATACTTCTCTTGCTGTATGATTACTTGATAAACCCTCAATTTCATGAAAAATGTAATACATTTATTTTAGAGAGGGGATGTAGGATGTTTCCATATAATGCACTTTGAAAGTTATTTGTTTTCCCGCCATAATCTATTAAAGGCGGGAGATATTGAATCTGGGGCAGTCTCGCTTCAGCAAGTGTGGCCTCAACATTGTTATTGCATTGCTGCTCACCATGTATTGAATTGTGAATACATAACTATTGCACATTGCTCGAGTTTGAGTATACCCAACCTGCATACAGAGAACTTCTTTTCCCCCTAGACCTTGACATTTTAAAGGAACCTCATTTTGCACCTGACTGACTGTAATGTGTGCTTCTACAATAAGTGACACAAATGCCCCTGTATCAATCAAACATCTCTTAAAACCAGAAGGGAACTTTACTTTGATGACAGGTTGCTGGGGTGCAGTCTTCGGTCTTCTTCCTACTGAGTCGTCTTTGGCGCCGCTGGCGCCGCTGTGGGTCGTCTTTGGGCTTGCGGCATTGGCCAAGCCGGAGGCAGTGGTAGTTGGGTCACTGGGGGCCTCCATCCTGGGGACGTCTGAGGAAACCCCACTGGAAGATTGGGGTAATATGACGTCGTTCCCATCGTAAGCGCTATTGCTCCGACTGCTTAGGGCGCTGCTGTTGTTCCCGCGGTGGGGGTTCGAGCCGCGTTGCAATGGCTCGCGTAGTGCCCCCGCTGTTTGCAGTTAGAACACTGTACCCTCTTCTGGTTCCGGTTTTTTGGTCTTGCTCCTTGTGCCGACAATTTCCTCGGTCCTCCCGGATGACTTCTCGACGATGACAACGAAGGTTGAGGTTGTCCTGCCATCTGGCGTGCGGCCTCCATGCCTTCTACTAAAACCCGCACGTTTTCCATTGCCCTTTCCACAGGTATGGGTTGCATCAATGTCCCCCACGCATATCTGGGTATATGCAGGGCCTAAACCTTCTTCAACCAGGGGTCCTTCACGCCCTTCAACGCATCATGGCCGTCCAAAAGATCGTCTAAGTCTTCTGCTATCCGCTCGAAGAACTCGAAGTAATCTTCGCTTTCCTCCAGAACAGGAACATAATTGCAAATGTACTGATGCAAGCTGGCAGTACCTAGGCCTAATCTTTGTTGTAAGTGTTCCTTCAAGTGTTGCCATGACCTGGGCTCCATAAACTCGATGTACCTTTTAACCCTCCTATTGGCCTTTCCTCTAATTCTCTGCTTCGCGAACACAATTCTCTTTCGTTCCGACCAGGATCGTTCCTTCGTCGCTGCTTCCACGGATGCGAGGAATGCTTCGATCGAAATATATTTTCGCCCTCGTCGAGGTACTACATCTTCAAAGAAGGGGACATACTCTGACAGTGGCGGAAAACCACCAGTATCGCTGTTGCTTTCATCTCCTTCGTCCCGGGGTCCAAACCCCTCATCCAGTGAAGGGCTATTTTGGTAAGCCCCCTGCTGTGGTCTTCCCTCTGCTCGCCTCGACGTTCCACTACGTCCAGGTTCTCCTCGTGCTTGTGCTCCTACATAATGCTGTAGGCCTCCGACAGCTTCGTCGATCTCGATGTATAATTCTTCAAGTTCCTGTGAACTCTTATCGTGATTTTGCTAATTGTTTTTCACTAATTGCTCAACGATCCACCGACTTGCCACAATTTAATTGTCACGGCAATGGCAATTAATTAAATCATTAATATTCAAGAGGTGGGTTAGACAAAGTTTAATTTGTATTGAGCAATATATTTTCACATTAAATCATACACAGGTCTGAGCACTTTTAATTAAGTCTATAAATTTCTATCTTTCAATTTTTTTTAAATAAAATACGTGCTCTTCATTTCATGGTAGCAATTCACAAAAAACAACTTGTGAGAATAACGGTCAGGGGAAGAAGACTTAACATTTACGTTAGTACAGTTTTCAAAGGCAGTATAAGAGTCCAATATAGTTTCTAAGTCTAAAAATGAAGGTTTTGGTTATGGCAAAGGGGCAATAATTGATACAACTTATCAGTATGATATGTTAGGCCCGACTGATGCATGTCCTGCGGGCATCGTAAGGCTTCACCGGCATTGTAAGGTGTGACCTCATGACATCAGAAGAGAATGACCAATCAGAGCCATAATCGTCACAGCAATCCAGATACAACCGGTAGTCCTACGCCCTCCTGATCGTTGTTCCCTCAAGTCCCGCCTTTCGGCTCCCCCACAAAATCTGCAAAATAAGGAGGGAGGCAGAAAAACATTCGTTGGCAGTTTGGCATGGAGACAACCTCTTCTCTAGTGGATGCTGATAAATCACACTCTCCCCAAGCGAGCCGGTGACCAGATTTCATTCACATGACCTCAAATAGAGATTCACAAACAGGGTGTACTTGACAACGTATTCTTGACATGTCACATAGCTATCTTTGCCCCGAATAGCGTTAACGCTTCCAAGGGGTATAGTGACAAGAATCTGAAACGAGAATGAAAAGAGAGCTGTTCATAAGGCATCTCTCCTATTCCGTTTCCAGTGTGTATCTGATGAAGGCGGTAGCGCCCTCTTTATTCCTTGTAGCGATATACGAGGTGTCACAGATACTGTATTATAGGGAGGGGTCAACAGGCCCTTTTACAATGAAATGAAGGGAGGGTCCATCAGGACGACATGGCTACCTCACCCAAAAATAGATTTTTCGCTTCGCTCAAAATCTGTTTTTTAGGCTCAGGCCATGTCGTCCTGATGGAAGTTTACCAGAGCATTACTGTATCTGTGAATTCTCAATCAGTGCCGTACTCTCAAGAAAGTATGTATTTGACTGGTCCGTCTAGACCTAGAGACCTATGATGTTACCGTCATACATCATTTCATCTAAGCATGAACTATGTTAGTGCTTCATGCCCCTTACAGGGAAGAGTCGTACTAGACTCTGGAAAAAGTCTCGAGGAGTACATAAAAATTTATGGATGACAAAATAACAAGCTTGTATAGTGGTCTCGCCCTATATAATATGATGCAAAGTTTGTATAAGAGTCACCAATGTCAGAATGAATTTGTGACACCTTCCCCAATGTGACTACTCTTATAAACTATTGGATAATGGTTGTATCCGCATAGAAACAAATTTTGCCTCTTTGCCACCAACCCATTAGGGTACCACGTCAACCCTTCCAAGGAAGGGTTAGAGTGAGTGGACTTTTGCTTGAATCAGGGAACAGTCTCGAAAGACATACCATGATGAAAATATCCATATTTTAATCTTAATGCTCAGTACATTTCTAATAAAATGAGTGTGGGCGAATAAGACGCAGGGTTCACTATGGATTAGTTTATTAAAATTCAATAAACGTACATATCAGATCAACATTTATAAAATTTATAAAATGTGGATGATATGCGTATAAGCATAAAGGAAAAAAGTCAACAGAAAATATTGTTTCATCTACTAGGAAACAGATTTGCCACTTCGATTGAATTATTAATAATAATGATATAGTCTGTATACCGTTTACATACACTAGCGTAAAAAACGCTTGGCACAAGTGTCCGTATGTGCTATAGATTACCGACGTCAATGGAACAGTTCGTAAGGACACTTTCGTGGCCTATCGCTCAGCGTTTAGTAACATACAGTGACTACACGCGCACACTCTTAATTAATCATCCTAAATTAATTACACTGTTCCTCGCAGACTTAAAACAGAAGGTTAAAGAATTCTACCTGCTGCTACCACAGATCTCATAAGTTGCTCCACTTGCTTTGCATAGTACTTAAAGAACGCCTTGGATGACTACCAGCCGGTGTGCAAACAAGGATGTTCAAAGTCCATATAATTAATGAAATATTTTGGAAGAGGCAACTTTCCTTGGATCATGACTAACAGGTGTACCGTCTGGATCCGTTCTGCGAATAACATGGGTGAATTTTGCCCATAGTTATAGATAACTTTGAACCCAGGGTTTCTCTTCTGAACAGCTGTCCTCCCATAAAGTCTGAAGTTCTAGGAAGATAGACCTTTAGGCACTCCACTGGACATAGAGATGCATATTCCTTCAGAGGGCAGATTCTCTTGGGACCCCACCTGTTGGTGGGTAGTTTGTTCCTAGAAAGAAACGCTGGGTCTGGAAATAGATTCAGTTCTCCCTCCAAGAACTGGACGTGGCCTTCCTCTCTAGAGAGAGCCACTATTTCATAACTCTGGCCCCCAAAGCGAGTACAAACAGAAATATGACTTAAATCCAAAACCTTCTAAGCACATTCCTCATTGTTCATTATTTATACACAATGAGGAATCATATCTAATGACCATGCAAAGGGTCTTTGGAAGCGCTGGAGGGCTGGTTCATTAAGAACGTCGTAAGAAAGGTCGACCTGTAAGGCATATGGTATCTAACTTGTCAAGGCAGGCTTGAACAACAGAATTGTGTTGGCTACTAAACCTTACTCATGGAGGTGAATGAAGAATGATAAATAGGAATCTGTCGTGATTTCTTTCGGTTTCTTCGCCTTGACAAAGGATAGCTATCTCTTCCCTGAAGCCTCATAATGTCTTCTGGTTTCCTCCAAAATTCTAAACTTACTTTTAAACACTGAATCTTTTTCTCATCGTTAAGGAGAGAAAATCATGAGATGTAGGTTCCGTGTTTTCTGTGAAGGAGCGAAGACAGTCGACTTCTGTACTCGCTGAGACAGAGATGGATCCGTTAGCGGTACGAATTTTAGTTGTGGTTCCAATGCCAGAGGGAACCACACGCTATTTGGCCACTTGTGGGTCACTATTGCTGCTTTCCCTTTGAAGGATCTCAGCTTATCGAGGACCTTCAAAAGGAGGTTGTGCGGAGGGAAAAGAGAGATACTACACCATCTGTTCCAGTCCAGGGACATAGCGTCCACTGTCTCCGCTGACGGCTTCTCGTAAGGGGACACGTAACGATCTATTTTCTTGTTGTCTTTCGTCGCAAAGAGGTCTATCTTCAGCTCTGGGACTTGACTCGAGATGAAGGAGAACGATCCTGCGTCAAGGGACTATTCTGACTCTATAGGTGTAAACCTAGATAGAGCGTCCGCCGTCACATTGCAGAACCCTTGAATGTGAACTGCTGACAGGTGCCATTTCTTCCTTTCCGCCAGACGGAATATGACCAACGTCGCTTGGATCTCTTTGCGCGTTTGATGCATATTTTCTCCAGACTCCTGTTGCATCCTTAAGCTGTGCTCTTAGCACTGGATCTGTTATTGAAGCAAATTGTAGAGAGCCCAGCACTCTCTCCTGTTCCCGTCTTGATATCCGTTTGGATTTCAATAGTCTCTCGACAGATCCTGCTATTTCTTTCCTCTTTTTACTAGGAATGGAAAGCCGATGTGACTCCAAATTCCAGTGGATTCCCAACCACTGAAATTTTTGAGCTAGAAAAAGATGAGACTTTTTGATATTGATCTTGAATCCCAGATGTTCCAGGAACTGGATCACTATCATAGAAGCTTACATGCATTCTGTCCTGGATGCTGCCCACACCAGCCAGTCGTCCAAGTAGGCTACTACTTGGACCCCCTTTAGGCGTAATTGATGGATGGCTGCGTTCGCGAGCTTCGTGAAAATCCTTGGGGCTATGTTTAGCCCGAAAGGCATGGCTCTGAAGGTGTAAAGTTTTCTATGTAACTTGAAGCCTAGGTAGGAGGAGAGGTGATGATTAATTGGAACGTGCCAATAAGCGTCAGACAAGTCTATAGAGACAGTATATGCCCTTCTGGGCAGTAGGGTCTTTATGTGCTGAAGCGTGAGCATTCTGAACTTGTAGTTCACTATGAACTTGTTTAGTGGCGACAAGTCTAGAATAACTCTGAGTTTTTCTGAGTCCTTCTTTGGAACACAAAACAGCCTTCCTTGGAATTTTATGGACTTAACCTTCCGGATTACTCTTTTGTCTAAGTGTTCTTGGACATATTCTTCCAGAACGGGGGATGAGTGTTGGAAGAATTGAAGAAATTGAGGTGGAGGACTGCTCCAGCTCCAACCTAGTCCATTTTTAATTAGGCTGTGGGCCCAGGGATCGAAGTCCAGTGATCCCTAATTATCTGTAGTCTCCCTCCAACTGGAAGTATCTTACTCCTGCTGTTGTGGATCTGAGGCCTTGCCTCCTTGACCGCGCCCTCCCCTGTATCCCCTTCCTCTTGAAGGGCGTCTAGAAGAACCTCTAGCGGTTCCTCTAGCTCTCGAACGAAAGGAAGAAGTCTGTCTTTCGAAGGCTGGATTAAGAATTGGCGACTGTGTCGCCACTTGTTGAGGTACCAGCTGGTATGTGGTTGGAGGTTGTGCCACTATCTGAGGTCACAGGAAGTTGTTGTTGTTGCTGTCCTGGATCTTGGGGTCACTTGCCATCGTTTCTAGTGTCGTTTGCAACGACATCGATACCGCAAGTCTTTCCTTTGTCTCTTGCTCTATACGCAAGAGAATGTACCAACCGTGTGTCACATGATCGTATATAAATTATTTTGTATATATTATTCTTGTATATGCGCTCTTCCCTCGCACTAAAAAGAACCAGAACAAACATGTCTATGTGTCGCCTATGTAACATTGTCATTTCTCGAACATGTATTTTCCTGTTGCCTTGAGGTTTTGTATTTAAAGGAGAGTGTTCTTTTATAATACTATTCAGTTAATTGCTTCCTGCCTTTGAGTCCTAACCTTTCTCTCAGCCCGTCACATTGGTGACCCCGGAGTGACGGGCCGAGAGAAAGGTTAGGACTCAAAGGCAGGAAGCAATCAACTGAGTAGTATTATTAAAGAACACTCTCCTTTATGACAAACTCTACGGCAGTTGGCGCTATGGCCGCTTCTTTAAAACTTTCATCGTTTGCCAGCGGAGAGGCGTTTGCTTGGTTTCAGAGCGCAGAAGTCCAGTTTCGCATCAGGGGCGAGACTCGCTCAACCACCAAAGTAGATTATGTTGTCGCAGCGATACCCGAGGACACCTTCCCAGAAATATCCGACTGGCTTTGTGAACAAGAAGACACCCCAATAGCGTATGACGCCCTCAAAACATACCTTCTGCAGCAGTACTCGCCGTCGCCAGCCGCCCGTATAGCATAGCTTTTTTAGCTCTCGCAACAACCGTTGGGGGACCAAAGGGCTTCGCTTACCCTCAGGGAAATGACCAGTATCGCTCACCTTCAACCTGCCGCAGACGGCTCTCCTCGTGAGGTGAACCTACTTCGTGCCCTTTGGATACGCCGTTTACCCGGACCTATACGTGCTGCCATACCCGATGTCGATAGTTTACCCATAAAGGACTTGATGACCAAAGCCGACGCCCTTATGGACAGCCACTTCAAGACCTCCATCAACGCCTCCACCCCTGACGAAGAGGATGCCTATTCAACGTCAACCGAAGCTGACATGAATGCCGTAGGACATACACACCTACCCCGTGACGTGCCGAAGCAGCGACAAAGCTGCCCACCACCCACCAATCGCTCATGCCCCAACGAACGACTTCTACAGCCACTTACTACCTCCCATCCGCCGCAGTTTTGCTACTACCACTTCAGATTCGGGGCAACCGCGAAGAAATGTGCCAAGGATTGTCAGTGGCCAAAAAACGTGTAAGTAGGCCATCGCTCGTGGCGGTGGCCTCCCGTGTTTCTAATCTTTTCTTTTTACAGGATGCAGGAACGGGCGTGCGATTTTTGATAGACACAGGTGCTTGTCATTCTCTTTTGCCAAGGAAACTCTTCAAGGCACGACGTAGTCTGTCTACATCTGCCGACGTCCGCTTGGTAGCTGCCAACGGATCTGCGATACCCACCTACAGTTACGAGAACCTCACATTATCATTCGGAAACGGTAAATTCAATTAGAAGTTTCTCGTTGCTGACGTCACAATGCAAATCCTCGGTGCGGATTTCCTCTCTCATTTCCACCTGCTGATCGATGTCGCCCACCGACGATTGGTCAACGCAGACTCATACTTGTCGACACCTCTTCAACCCGCCCCCTCTAACCTCGCTCTCCACATCAGCGCACCCACGGATGCCTACGCCCACCTCCTCGCGTCATACCCGGAAATTTTCCTTTCAGAACTTCGCCAAACGCCCACGGTTCCTGCCAAGCACGGTATTTATCACCATATCAAGACGACGGGACCCCCAGTCTTCGCAAAATTCAGACGTCTGGCACCGGAACGATTGGCAGCCGCCAAACAGACGTTCGCCGACATGGAAGAAATGGGACTTTGACAAAAGGCCTCCAGCCCATGGTCGTCACCCTTACACATCGTTCTGAAGAAAAACGGCTCCCTCCGTCCGTGCGGGGATTACAAGCGCCTGAACATGCAAACAGAACCGGATCGCTACCCCCTCCCAAACATTGCCGACGTGACCTCCTACCTGCACAAAGCAAAGGTTTTCTCTACGCTCGACCTCCTGAAGGGGTATTATCAGGTGCCTATGAACCCAGAAGACATCCCCAAGACTGCCATCACCACTCCGCTTGGTACATACACCTTCAATTACTCCTGTTTGGGCCTTCGTAATACTGGGGCCACGTTTCAACGTCTCATAGATGGCATCTTAGGGGACCCCCCTTCTGTGTATGTTTTGTGGACGACATACTTGTGTTCTCCTCCTCAAAAGAGGAACACCTCCGTCACCTGCGCATCGTGCTCAACCGCCTGCAACAAAACGGCCTTGTATTCCGGTATGACAAGTGTACCTTTGGCGCCAACGAAGTGTCGTTCTTAGGGCACCGCATAACTGAGAAGGTAGCAGCTGTTCAGGACTTACCTGTGCCCTCGACCGTCAAAGCTCTGCAGGAATTCTTGGGCATGATCAACTATTATCACAGTTTTCTGCCGGCCATTGCAGCCACTCTTGCTCCCCTCTACGCCTCCCTTCACTCGACAGTCTGACGCCTTCACTCGACAGTCTGACGCCTGGTCTGCTCGTCAATGCCGACATCTCTCCGCCGTGGCTGAATACCCTTCAATACGTCCCTGGGAGAATGAATCCCGTTGCCGATACCCTGTCAAGAAACACGTTGGCTACCGTTCAACTGGGATTGGATTGCAACGCCCTGACTGAAGCCCAATGACAGGATCCAGAGTATCAAGCATATAAGACATCCAGCACGTCCCTCCATTGGGAAGACTTTCCCCTCGAAGACTCCAACACCACCCTCCTCTGTGACGTCAGTACTGGTAGACCGCGACCTTGGATTCCTGCTCCCATGCGCCGGCAGGTGTTTGATTTCCTTCACGGCCTTTCACATCCCTCATGCCGTTCTACTGCACAGCTGCTGAAGGCAAAGTTCATTTGGCACGGCATTTCTAAGGATGCTAAGGATTGGTCCGCGCCTGTACTTCTTGCCGAACTTCCAAAGTACATCGACACACGGATTCAGGAGTGGGCACCTTCCCTCAACCTCAGCGTCATTTCGCACACATTCACGTCGACGTTGTAGGCCCCCTACCCACATCACAAGGACATCGTTATTCTGTTTACCGTCATCGACCGCTCCACTCGTTGGCCTGAAGCCATTCCCATGGAAACTGCAACGTCCACTTCATGTACATCTGTCTTACTCTCTGGATGGATTGCAAGATTTGGTATCCCTGAGCATATTACTTCTGACAGGGGAACCACTTTCACCTCTCAATTGTGGACATCATTAGCAAATCTCCTGGGCATCACCCTACATCAGACAACGGCCTACAACCCCGCTGCCAATGGAATGGTTGAACGTTTTCATCGCACCCTCAAAGTAGCTTTGATGTCCCGCTGCAAGGATTGCAACTGGTTTACTCAGCTTCCCTGGGTCCTCCTGGGATTAAGGACCACTCCTAAAGACGCCCTTGACGTCTCGGCAGCTGAAATGTGGTGTGGCGACCCATTGGTCGTCCCTGCCGAATTTTTTCCTTCTACAACCTCCTCCGACGATCTCCAGCGCATACGTCACGTCGTGGGAAAATTTACTCCATGCCGCCAGACTTACAAGCCCCCAGCGAAGCATCACATACCAACAGACTTGCATTCTGCAACGTACGTCTTCCTGCGCAACGAAACTACCAAGCCACCGCTAACGTCCCCTTACACGAGTCCTTTCCTTGTGATCCGACGCAGTCCGAACGCATTCCTACTAAACATTCGTGGCAAAGAAGACTGGGTCTCCATTGATCGTCTAAAACCTGCTTATTTACTGCCTGATGACCCGCCTACAGTTCGCCTCTCTAGATCAGGGCACCCTATTCAACATGTACAGTATGTCATTTTTAGGGGGGGGGGAGCTATGTACCAACCGTGTGTCACACGATCGTACATAAATTATTTTGTATATATTATGCTTGTATCTGCGCTCTTCCCTCGCACTAAAAAGAATCAGAACAAACATGTCTATGTGTCGCCTATGTAACATTGTCATTTCTCGAACATGTATTTTCCTGTTGCATTGAGGTTTTGTATATAAAGGAGAGTGTTCTTTAATAATACTACTCAGTTTATTGCTTCCTGCCTTTGAGTCCTAACCTTTCTCTTGGCCCGCCACAAGAACCTCCGACAGTTTTGGAAGTGCCTCACTGAACTGGCGTTCAGCAATATCAGCTTCCAGCTCCCCGACTGAGAAGGTGAGGTGAACGTCCTTCCTGTCTTCTTGATCCAAGGGCAAGGTCAGAGATAACGGCTTGCACTCCTCCAAGGAGTGGCATGATTTCCCTGCCTCCACCGCTTTTAAGGCTGCCTTATATCTCTTTTCCAAGAAGGGAAAGGCTCTGGTAGGAGAGGCCACAAAGGAGGGACGCTTCTTACTCAAGGCGGGCACCTTTGAGTTAGTGAAGCCCCTCCCTTTCATCGACCTCGCTAGTAACGTTTGAGCCTTACTATGGTAAAAAACTATAACCTCCTTCGGCTCCGTCTCCTCCTTCGAGGCTGGCTCCTTCCTAAGACGGACATAGCAGTCCAGATAAGAATCTTTGTTGAGCCAAAATTCCACTTCTTCCTGGGGAATTGCTCCCGACTTTTCTGAGATCACGATCTTCCCGGTTGTCATCGGCATGTGTTTGGCATACCTCCAAGGATCAGTATCCGAGCACAAAGGAAGATCCTTCACGCTGAGCCGCTTCTGGGGCCCACGTGGTGCTGCAAGTCTACGTATCTCCAGTTTCATTGCAGCTTCTTTCTCATCATTCTTCTTTTGAATTTGTTGGATCATCTCAACAATGGAAGAAAGAGTCCTCCCCAGTTCATCTGGGATAGCAGACGATGTAGACGGAATAGGTTCTGGGTCCGGAACCAATGTAACTGACACTTCATCGATTTCTTCCTCTTCTACTTGAGGAGCCTGGAACAGCTCCTCCTCCTGACCTTCTTCTAGAAGGTCCTTCTCAGTAGAATCCGACACCTCCGACATCCTATCGTCCAATGGGATGTCTTGAAGGGCGGCCGAGACTTCAGAATCTACCAGATTCTGGGCAATTGGTATCTCCACCTGAGGCTGGGGGATGATTGCATCAGCCGATGCTTTAGGGAAAAGGTGGGCCCTTATCTTCTCATTTGGAAGGTAGGGACCTGAGGTGTTTTTCTGAAAACCCCTCACCCAGGATCGTAATGTTTCCCTGGCAGCATCCCTTGACTCCGTTGACTTAGGGTCGTCAAAAGCCTCGGTAATCAGGTTAGAACAAACTGTACAAATCTGAGGGTCCCAATAGCGAAGATCACCTCTGGAGGCTCTGCATGCTGCGTGCCTCCTGCAATATTGATGCCCACAGGAGTTCTAACTGCGGACATTACAGAACACACTCCCGCACTTCGGATGGTCCTCCTGTAAAGAGAAGAAAAATCCGTGAGTATCAAGTGAAGGCTTTCACTTATATTGAGACATTTAGCTTATATAGAAAAGCTATAAAAGAAAGAAGGAAAGACACATACTTGTATTTCCTGTCCAGTCAATTGCTGAAACCTCCCGAGATATTAAAACTAAGGTTAATTCTATTCTAGAATACCTTATGTAATTTCCTTAACGGAAATTTAAGGTGTAGTTCACACCTTGAGATAAAGTTTTAATATACGGGATAGAAAGAATACAGAAAGAACTTACTTTCT
>NC_090745.1:45772715-45777715 GCF_036898095.1 Palaemon carinicauda | reverse complement strand
TTTGCAATTGAAGACTGATTTAATTCATAATGTAAAAACACACTTGGTACATAATACAGATAATCAGGAATTACTACTGAGCAAGAATCTGTAAATGATTTCCCGTTTTCTATCTGAAATGTTTGAGTCTTCCCATTACAAGTAACTTCTGCAGTTTTAGAATTTTGAACATAAACAAAGATTTCATTACCTAAATGTAATACCCTGTATGGCAACCTGAAAGTTTCAAATTTACCCTCTCATCAATTCATGATTCTCAAAAAAAATACCTTGTATACATGGAAAATTGTTTATAGGTTGTTTAATTTGCACAAAATTGCACATGGATTGACTTTCACTTATCAATACACATTGTTCTCGTTCACCTTCCTCTAAAATAATCACCAACAATTTATTCATATCCAGTGCTAGACTAACCTTGGGATGGTTCCAAATTACTGTTGCATTGTCTATTTTAACTGGGAAAGGATGTATTGTATATAGGTTAAATGAATTCATACCCTTAAAAGGAATCAATACCAACAAATACCCTTTTATTACCTTCATAGTTGACATAGTATAATACCAAAATATATCTTTTATCAAAGGCTTGGAATGGCTATTTACTATACACCAATCTATGATTTCTTTCAAAGTTTTTGGAGAAATGATAGCAGGGCTAAGTATTACTTTTTGTGGATTTATTAGTCCGGTCACAGATTCCTTATGATCACTAATCTCAATTTCCACTTCATAAATTATCTTAAACACTTATTCTAGGTCATCTATCTTGTTAGAAACCTTTACATTACCTTGATTAATAAATTTCACCATCTTTTTGATGTTTGCTACATTCTTCTTATTATTTTTTATTAGAGTACTTATAAGATTACCCTTCTGGTTAGCCCATTTCTCGGTTAGTTCTACACTATCAGTTAAACATTTAACATCGTTTTCTGTAGCCACTCCAAACAAAGCACTAAATGCACTACCTACAAAAGGTAATAAAGATCTCTTGTTTCTTTGAGAGGACCATGGATTAGTTTTTACAACCTTTATATGATTCCAATGGGCATACCTTACATCTAAACTCTGTTCATGTATCAGTTTACATTTATTATTTTTTTCCCTTTCTAACACTCGATAAGGACCTTTAAATTTGGGAGACACCTTTTCATTTGGTCCTTCCTTTACATGTACCTTTATATATACTTGTGAGCTTAAATTCAGGTCAATATTGGAACTAGTTGTGTCATAGTATTTCTTATTTACCTGTTGCCCTTTTTCTAGAGATTGTCTGGTCTGTCTTATTATTTGAAAGGTTCTTTGGATTTTCCAAGCTATATAGTCCTGGTAATCATATATGTGCATAGGAGGTTTTGCGTCATCTAACAATGAGTTAGGCAGTCTTTTCTGATAACCATAAAGCAAAAAGTGTGGGGTTTCTCCTAACGTCTGATTCACTGTGTTATTCAAAATAAACTGAACATCCGCCAAAGCTATATCCCAATCTTCTGTAGCTGGACTAATGATAGTTTGCAGTATATCCAGTATCTTCTTATTTGCCCTTTCTACTGTCCCATTTGAACTCGGCTTATAATTATAAGGGGTTATCTCACATTTCTTAATCTCAAAAAAATTCACAAGCTTTTTAATTATTTCACTGGTGAATTAGGGTGCATTGTCCGACAAAAGTACCACTGGACACGAATGTCTTGGGAGTATTCTGGTCTTTAAAGCTTCTGCAACCGAAACAGCAGTTATATATCTAACTGGAACAATTTCTAAGTACCGAGTCAAATAATCAATGAAAACCAGTATATACTTATTTCCTCTCAAAGTTTTTGGAAAGGGTCCCATATGATCCATCTGAACTACCTCAAAATGGTTTAAATTACTAAGGTATTTTTCTAAAGGAGCTCTGACATTTACATGACCTTTATGTCTATTACCAGTTTGACATTCATTTACAAACTCCTTTGCTTCTTCACTGCACTTAGGCCAAAAATAATTCCCGCTTATTGTTCTCAGAGTCTTTTTGATTCCCGGATGTCCTGCCAACTTGTGGGTATGTGTTATAGCTAAAACTTCCTAAGTCAGTGTGTCAGGTACATATAGTCTAGAACAAGCACTCCTATCCTTAGCTTTCTTATATAATATCCCATTTATTAATTCAAAATATGACCTAGAAGTTTCATCTTGTCGTAAATCTCCTATTATTTTCCTGGTCCTTACTTGTTTTCCTTGTTCTATTTTTACTCTTTCCAAATTTAAGTCTACGACCTGACAGCTGAAACAAAAGGTGTTAGTCGTGATAATTCTTTCAGTATCCACTTGTTGTCTAGATAATCCATCTGCTAAAGTATTAAACTTACCTGGAATGTATCTAGATTCTGGAGCAAACTCTAGTACACTAATAAACCATCGATTAAACTTTGAGTTATTAGTGAAAGCTCTCTTTTTGAATAGGTTACAGATGGGTTTATGATCAGTTAGTACATTTACTTTGTGTCCTAACAAAATGTGCCGAAATTTTCTCAGTACCCAATAAATGGCTAAACATTCCTTTTCTGTGGTATTGTAATTTCGTTCGGTCGCATTTAAGACTCTACTTGCATAATATACTACCGTCATTCGGGTTTTTGCTTTCTGTAACAAAACTGCTCCTATTCTTGTATTTGAAGCATCGCATGCTAAGTAAAACTGCTTTAAAGTCTGGATACACTAAGATAGGATCTCGGATTAATTTCTCTTCCAACTCTTGAAAAGCCTCCTCTTGTTCGGCTTTCCATTCAAACTCTACATCCTTCTTAGTTAATTCTGTCAATGATTTAGCTATAGTTGCAAAATTTTTGACAAATGGTCTATAGTATCCTATCATTCCTAAAAGTCTTCTTACACCTTTCAGATTTTGTGGAGCAGGATATTCCACAATAACCTTTATTTTCCCTTCTTGCATGTGCAATCCATTAGCACTGATCACATGTCCTAAATATTCTAAAGATTTCCTCAAGAATTGACATTTCTTGATCTTTATATTTAATCCTGCCTGTCTTAATCGTTCTAAAACGATTTCTATTGTTCTGAAATGGCTCTCCATATCTTTGCTAAATATAATGACATCATCTAAATAGACTGACACATTCTTTATGTCGCCTAAGATCTGTAAGATCAACCTTAAAAAAGTCAATGGAGCTGAGGTTAATCCAAATGGCATTACCTGAAATTCTAAATGTTCTTTATGTGTGCTGAAGGCAGTTAATGGCTTAGATTCTTCATCTAAAGGTACTTGCCAATATCCACTTAGTAGATCTAAGGATGAGAAGATCTTTTTTTCTCCTAATTGAGCCAAAACATCATTTATTACAGGCATGGGCATTCTATCAGGAACTGTGTTCGCATTCAACTTGCGATAATCAATCACTAATCTGTAACTTCCATCTTTCTTTGGAATTAACAACATGGGAGAATTTCAAGGTGATTTAGAGGGTATGACCACTCCTTCTTCTTTCATTTCTTCTATAATTTTATCTACTATTGGACGTTGGCTGATAGGTAATCTATAATTAGGTATGAAAAAGGGTTTGGCTCCATCATCTAGGATTACCTTATGTCTTAACACCTCGGTCCTACCTAACCTATCACCCGTAATTGCTATGCCCTACCTATATTTATGTAAGGTCTCTATTAATCTTTTTCTGTACTCAGGAAAATCTGTGTTATCTATTTCCCTATATATTCCTGCATCAATGTTTCCTATGGTAAAGAATACTTCCTCCTCTAACGGAATCATCTTATGTGTAACTTCTATCCCTGTCCAAAATTCGGTACCTGCTAAAAAATGGAGTCTTTTATCAGAATAATTCATGACATAAGTAGTACAGGCTAATCTCTCCATCTGAACTAATGAATTATCCATTGTGACATATTCTGGCAAACTTTCTGGGGTCAATATTACATCTGTATTTGTGTGTAGGCGGGTTATTAAATATACTCTAGTAAGAGTATTAGGCAGTAGTACTATATCTCTAGCTAACCTAAAACTTATTTTGTTTTCATCTGCTGTGCTGATCAGACTTATTTCCTCAGTTAGTACTTGAGTACAAAAACATGAATCTTCATCTCCTCCGTTATGAGATTCGGTTTCTCTTAAGAGTCTCAACTCTTGTGAATTCAATG
This sequence comes from Palaemon carinicauda, assembly GCF_036898095.1. Taxonomy (NCBI): domain Eukaryota; kingdom Metazoa; phylum Arthropoda; class Malacostraca; order Decapoda; family Palaemonidae; genus Palaemon; species Palaemon carinicauda. Next base: position 45,773,557 of record NC_090745.1, on the reverse strand, counting down.
TGCCTAGCAGCAAAACTTCTTGGAATTCCCTTTTATCTATTCTCACAGATTCTTTGTCGACATTTCCTTCCTTAGTATTTATGCTACCTTCACGAGAAGTAATTTCTCCCTTTCTATGTACAATTGATAATTTTCTTCTTTCTCCTTTTCTTCTGATTCTACTTTGATTTCCCTTTCTCTTTCTGAACCGGAGTGTGTTTCAACTATCGAAGCTGTCCCCTGCAAATTGGCCAAATTTGTAGAGGACTTGTCATCGACAAGTTGGAAACAGACTGCCTGATTATTTTCCTTTAGAATTAGTCTTCTGTCTTGACAATCAAAAAATATGCCAAAATCTTGCATTGTTTCAAAAGAAATCAAAGCTCGAGCGGGAAATGCTACTTCTTGCAAGACCAAAAATGCCACTTGACACTTCTTCTCTAACAATTCAATGTTTAAATATATGGCTCCTACATTGTTAACCTGATTGCCAGTTATTCCCTAAACTAATGTATCCTCACTCCTAATAGCGGAAATAGGTATAATAAAATAATCAGTCAAGGTATGGAGCCCTATGAGATTTACAGTACTACCTGAATCTAACAAACTGAGACATTCTTTACCTTCTATCTTGATTTTTATTTTGGGTAATAATTGCTGTTGGAAGGATAAATATGTTGCTGGCAACGTGGATGTCCCTCCGCTACCTGCAACATCCTTCCATTCTTTGGTTTCCCTATTTTCTGGACTCCCTTCCTGCTCTTATAGTCACTTTCTGTTACCTTGTTTTTCTTCAGAGTAATTTGTAGGGTTTGAGTTATCCTATGCTTGTGCCTGAGGAGTACTTTCTGAGGGTTTATCAT